>NC_091290.1:117816319-118081319 GCF_032444005.1 Ranitomeya imitator | reverse complement strand
CAGTTAAGGGTACTTAAACCACAGCGCCGTTAATTAACGGCGCTGTAGAAAAAGTGAATAGCGCCCCCCAGAGTCGGATTTTCTCTGGGGTCTCGATTGCCGGGGGTAGCCGAGACCCGGAGTTGCGATCGCCGGTAGTAAACCGTTTAAAAAAAACAACGCGATTTCCCTTTTAATTTCTCTGACCTCCGATGTGATCGCACATCAGAGGACAGAGAAAAGGGGTGCCAGATAGCCCCCCATACTCACCTGTCTCCCCAGTGCTCCTCGTGGCTCCCGATGGTCGCCACCATTTTTTTCCGGCAAAAAAAATGGCGGGCGCATGCGCAGTGCGCCCGCCGGCCAGCACCGAGAGGATCTTTGGAGTCTCGGCTGCCGGGAGTAGCCGAGACCCCAAAGAACAGGCTGTCCCTGGAATCTCCTGCGTCCTCTCCTGCCCGCCGACGTCTTCATCTGGAAAGAAAATGGCTGGCGCATGCGCAGTGCGCCCGCCATCTGTCGCCATCTGCCGGCCGGCAGGAGAAGAGCAGTTGGGGCTAAAATTAGGGTTAGGGCTAAATTTAGGGTTAGGGCTGGGGCTAAATATAGGGTTAGGCTTCTTTCACACTTGCGTCGGCCCGACATACCGACGCACGTTGTGAAAATTGTGCACAATGTGGGCAGCGGATGCAGTTTTTCAATGCATCCGCTGCCCAGTCTATGTCCTGGGGAGAAGGGGGCGGAGTTACGGCCACGCATGCGCGGTCGGAAATGGCGGACGCGACGTACAAAAAAAGTTACATTGAACTTTTTTTGTGCCGACGGTCCGCCAAAACACAACTGATGCAGTCCACAACGGACGCGGTGTGGCGATCCGTCGGCAATACAAGTCTATAGGCAAAAAACGCATCCTGCGGGCACATTTGCAGGATCCGTTTTTTGTCCAAAACGACGGATTGCGACGGATGCCAAACGACGCAAGTGTGAAAGTAGCCTTAGGGCTAGGGTTAGGGTTGGGGCTAAAGTTAGGGCTGGGGTTAGGGCTAAAGTTAGAGCTAGGGTTGGGATTAGGGTTAGGATTAGGGTTGGTATTAGAATTAGGGTTGGCATTAGGGTTACGGTTAGGGTTGTGATTAGGGGTGTATTGGGATTAGGGTTAGGTTTGAGGTTAGGGTTGAGATTAGGATTAGGGGTGTGTTGGATTTAGGGTTTTGATTAGGGTTATGGTTAGGGTTGACATTAGGGTTGTTTTGGGGTTAGGGTTGTGATTATCGTTAGGGTTGTGATTAGGATTATGTATCGGGTTAGGGTTGGAGTTAGAATTGGGGGGTTTAGGTGCATCAGGGGGTCTCCAAACACGACAGCCAATTTTGCGCTCAAAAAGTCAAATGGTGCTCCCTCCCTTTTGAGCTCTGCCGTGCGCCCAAACAGTGGGTTACCCCCACATATGGGGCATCAGTGTACTCGGGATAAATTGGACAACAAATTTTGGGGTCCAACTTCTCCTGTTACCCTTGTGAAAATAAAAACTTGGGGGCTACAAAATCTTTTTTTGGGGAAAAAAAAAATATTTTTTATTTTCACGACTCTGCATTCTAAACTTCTGTGCAGCACTTGGGCATTCAAAGTGCTCACCACACATCTAGATAAGTTCCATGGGGGGTCTAGTTTCCAAAATGGTGTCACTTGTGGGGGGTTTCCACTGTTTAGGCACATCAGGGGCTCTCTAAACGTGACATGGCGTCCGATCTCAATTCCAGCCAATTCTGCATTGAAAAAGTCAAACGGCGCTCCTTCACTTCCAAGTTCTGTGGTGCGCCCAAACAGTGGTTTACCCCCACATATGGGGTATCGACGTACTCAGGAGAAATTGCATAACAAAATTTATGGTTACATTTCTGTGTTTACACTTGTGAAAATAAAAAAAAAAATGGTTCTGAAGTTTGCAAAAAAAAGTTAAAGGGCACCTGTCACCCCGAAATTCGCGGGTGAGGTAAGCCCACCGGCATCAGGGGCTTATCTGCAGCATTCTGTAATGCTGTAGATAAGCCCCCGATGTTACCTGAAAGAGGAGAAAAAGACGTTATATTATACTCACTCAGGGGCGGTCCCGCTGCTGGTCAGGTCAGATGGGCGTCTCCGGTCCGCTGCGGCGCCTCCTATCTTCTTTCTATGACGTCCTCTTCTGATCTTCAGCCACGGCTCCGGCGCAGGCGTACTTTGCTCTGCCCTGTTGAGGGCAGACAAAGTACTGCAGTGCGCAGACGCCGGGCCTCTGACCTTTCCGGCGCCTGCGCACTGCAGTACTATCCTCTGCCCTCAAGAGGGCAGAGCAAAGTACGCCTGAGCCGGAGCCGTGGCTGAAGATCAGAAGAGGACATCTTGTAATGAAGATGGGAGGCGCCGCAGCGGACCGGAGACGCCCATCCGACCTGACCAGCAGCGGGACCGCCCCTGGGTGAGTATAATATAACGTCTTTTTCTCCTTTTTCAGGTAACATCGGGGGCTTATCTACAGCATTACAGAATGCTGTAGATAAGCCCCTGATGCCGGTGGGCTTACCTCACCCGCGATTTTCGGGGTGACAGGTGCCCTTTAAATGTTCATTTTTTCCTTCCACATTGTTTCAGTTCCTGTGAAGCACGTAAAAGTAACATAGTAACATAGTTAGTAAGGCCGAAAAAAGACATTTGTCCATCCAGTTCAGCCTATATTCCATCATAATAAATCCCCAGATCTACGTCCTTCTACAGAACCTAATAATTGTATGATACAATATTGTTCTGCTCCAGGAAGACATCCAGGCCTCTCTTGAACCCCTCGACTGAGTTCGCCATCACCACCTCCTCAGGCAAGCAATTCCAGATTCTCACTGCCCTAACAGTAAAGAATCCTCTTCTATGTTGGTGGAAAAACCTTCTCTCCTCCAGACGCAAAGAATGCCCCCTTGTGCCCGTCACCTTCCTTGGTATAAACAGATCCTCAGCGAGATATTTGTATTGTCCCCTTATATACTTATACATGGTTATTAGATCGCCCCTCAGTCGTCTTTTTTCTAGACTAAATAATCCTAATTTCGCTAATCTATCTGGGTATTGTAGTTCTCCCATCCCCTTTATTAATTTTGTTGCCCTCCTTTGTACTCTCTCTAGCTCCATTATATCCTTCCTGAGCACCGGTGCCCAAAACTGGACACAGTACTCCATGTGCGGTCTAACTAGGGATTTGTACAGAGGCAGTATAATGCTCTCATCATGTGTATCCAGACCTCTTTTAATGCACCCCATGATCCTGTTTGCCTTGGCAGCTGCTGCCTGGCACTGGCTGCTCCAGGTAAGTTTATCATTAACTAGGATCCCCAAGTCCTTCTCCCTGTCAGATTTACCCAGTGGTTTCCCGTTCAGTGTGTAATGGTGATATTGATTCCCTCTTCCCATGTGTATAACCTTACATTTATCATTGTTAAACCTCATCTGCCACCTTTCAGCCCAAGTTTCCAACTTATCCAGATCCATCTGTAGCAGAATACTATCTTCTCTTGTATTAACTGCTTTACATAGTTTTGTATCATCTGCAAATATCGATATTTTACTGTGTAAACCTTCTACCAGATCATTAATGAATATGTTGAAGAGAACAGGTCCCAATACTGACCCCTGCGGTACCCCACTGGTCACAGCGACCCAGTTAGAGACTATACCATTTATAACCACCCTCTGCTTTCTATCACTAAGCCAGTTACTAACCCATTTACACACATTTTCCCCCAGACCAAGCATTCTCATTTTGTGTACCAACCTCTTGTGCGGCACGGTATCAAACGCTTTGGAAAAATCGAGATATACCACGTCCAATGACTCACCGTGGTCCAGTCTATAGCTTACCTCTTCATAAAAACTGATTAGATTGGTTTGACAGGAGCGATTTCTCATAAACCCATGCTGATATGGAGTTAAACAGTTATTCTCATTGAGATAATCCAGAATAACATCCCTCAGAAACCCTTCAAATATTTTACCAACAATAGAGGTTAGACTTACTGGCCTATAATTTCCAGGTTCATATTTAGAGCCCTTTTTGAATATTGGCACCACATTTGCTATGCGCCAGTCCTGCGGAACAGACCCTGTCGCTATAGAGTCACTAAAAATAAGAAATAATGGTTTATCTATTACATTACTTAGTTCTCTTAGTACTCGTGGGTGTATGCCATCCGGACCCGGAGATTTATCTATTTTAATCTTATTTAGCCGGTTTCGCACCTCTTCTTGGGTTAGATTGGTGACCCTTAATATAGGGTTTTCATTGTTTCTTGGGATTTCACCTAGCATTTCATTTTCCACCGTGAATACCGTGGAGAAGAAGGTGTTTAATATGTTAGCTTTTTCCTCGTCATCTACAACCATTCTTTCCTCACTATTTTTTAAGGGGCCTACATTTTCAGTTTTTATTTTTTTACTATTGATATAGTTGAAGAACAGTTTGGGATTAGTTTTACTCTCCTTAGCAATGTGCTTCTCTGTTTCCTTTTTGGCAGCTTTAATTAGTTTTTTAGATAAAGTATTTTTCTCCCTATAGTTTTTTAGAGCTTCAATGGTGCCATCCTGCTTTAGTAGTGCAAATGCTTTCTTTTTACTGTTAATTGCCTGTCTTACTTCTTTGTTTAGCCACATTGGGTTTTTCCTATTTCTAGTCCTTTTATTCCCACAAGGTATAAACCGCTTACACTGCCTATTTAGGATGTTCTTAAACATTTCCCATTTATTATCTGTATTCTTATTTCTGAGGATATTGTCCCAGTCTACCAGATTAAGGGCATCTCTAAGCTGTTCAAACTTTGCCTTCCTAAAGTTCAATGTTTTTGTGACTCCCTGACAAGTCCCCCTAGTGAAATACAGGTGAAACTGCACAATATTGTGGTCGCTATTTCCTAAATGCCCAACCACCTGCAGATTTGTTATTCTGTCAGGTCTATTAGATAGTATTAGGTCTAAAAGTGCTGCTCCTCTGGTTGGATTCTGCACCAATTGTGAAAGATAATTTTTCTTGGTTATTAGCAGAAACCTGTTGCCTTTATGTAAAGGGTTAATAAACTTCTTGAACGTGGTTTTGAGCACCTTGAGGGGTGCAGTTTTTAGAATGGTGTCACACTTGGGTATTTTCTATCATATAGACCCCTCAAAATGACTTCAAATGTGATGTGGTCCTAAAAAAAAATGGTGTTGTAGAAATGAGAAATTGCTGGTGAACTTTTAACCCTTATAACTCCCTAACAAAAAAAATTTTGTTTTGAAAATTGTGCTGATGTAAAGTAGACATGTGGGAAACGTTACTTATTAACTATTTTTCGTGACCTATCTCTCTGATTTAAGGGCACAAAAATACAAAGTTTGAAAATTGCAAAATTTTAAAAATTTTCGCCATATTTCCGTTTTTTTCATAAATAATCGCAAGTAATGTCGAAGAAATGTTACCACTAACATGAAGTACAATATGTCACGAAAAAACAATCTCAGAATCAGCGGGATCCGTTGAAGCGTTCCCGAGTTATAACCTCATAAAGGGACAGTGGTCAGAATTGCAAAAATTGGCTCGGTCACTAAGGGGTTAAAGCAAAAAAACAAAAACAAAAAAAAAAAAACAACAAAGTAACATACTGCAGTCCAAATCGCTATCTATGGCCCCACACGAGTCAAAAAGAGAAAAATAGTATAGAAATAATCTCTATGGAAAGGGGAGCACAATCTGAGACATTTTAGCCGTCCTTGATAGTAGAAAAAAAGACAGACAAAAACACCCAAGAAATTATCAAATAAAAATGCATGAAGACGACATTTCCCCAATATCATAAAAAAGTAAATTAAAGTAAAAATAACAAAAAAATTAACCCTCGAACTTACAAAAAAAAAAAAAAAAAAAAAAAAATTTGACTGTGAAAAATTCAAAAAAAAATTTTTTTTAGAGCTTTTAAAGGAGCATGAACGTTAAAACCCCAAAATGTTTTAGGGGTGAGCGAGAAAATAGTCATGAACTGGTTAATACCGTGTTTTTTTTTTAAGCCCTTTGCATTGTTTTGTCCCTCTGTTACTCCTCTTGGAAGAGTGTGCAGAAGTCTGGGAAGTGAGTGAGGAGGGGACACAGGAGGTGACGGGCACTGTGAGGGGACACAGGAGGTGACGGGCACTGTGAGGGGACACAGGAGGTGACGGGCACTGTGAGGGGACACAGGAGGTGACGGGCACTGTGAGGGGACACAGGAGGTGACGGGCACTGTGAGGGGGCACAGGAGGTGACGGGCACTGTGAGGGGACACAGGAGGTGACGGGCACTGTGAGGGGGCACAGGAGGGGACGGGCACTGTGAGGGGGCACAGGAGGGGACGGGCACTGTGAGGGGGCACAGGTGGCGCCTGGCACCGGTATGGAGACACACTGCTCCGTACCTACCTGACCAGTGACCTGGCTTCTTCTGCTTGACAAACGCTGCCGCCGTTTCCTACTCTCGCGATAATATCCCGCGCCGGAAGTTGCCCGCGGTGCACTGTGGGAGCCGTAGTCCTCCCCGCCGAGGCCTCCCTGTGTCCCGGAAGTGAAGGGTGTGATGGGATATGTAGTTTCCGCCGTCCGCTCTCTCCCGTGTAGCAGCAGCATCCCCGATGTTGGCGAGTTGCCGCTGCTAGTTGCAGTGATGCCGGGCTTCACCTGCTGCGTCCCCGGATGCTACAGCAACTCTCACCGGGATAAAGGGCTGCACTTTTACACGTTCCCCAAGGACCCGGAGCTGAGACACTTGTGGCTGAAGAACGTGTCCCGGGCTGGAGTCACCGGCTGCTTCAATACTTTCCAGCCCACTAACGGGCACCGGGTGTGCAGCCTGCACTTCCACGGGGGGCGCAAGTCCTACAGCATCAAGGTGCCCACCATATTCCCCCTGAGAGGGGTGAACGAGAGGAAAGCCCGGCGGGGCAATGCTGGGGAGCGCCCCCGAAAGCGCCACCACCAGCCCAGCTACTCCACGGGGGCCACCACGGTGCTGGTGACGGGGCTGCCGGAGCAGGAGGTGCTGGAGCTGACGGCGGGTGGGGCGGAGATGATGCTGCTGGGGGCCGCGCCAGAGCTGGAGGCATCGGCAGCCATGGGCCGCTCCGCCGATCACCCCATGGGCTCGGAAGCCAACCCGGTGAACCTGACGGTGAAGCTGGACCCCAGCGGCTCGCACTTCTCCCCGGTGACGGCGCACCAGCAGCTGCAGGTGGTGGTGGTGGGAGAAGAGACCTACCCCATGCCCGAGTACTACCCAGCCCCTCAATACGCCGACCACTCCTACTCCATGTCCTCCGGGACCACCACCGAAGAGCTGCTGCGCAAACTCAACGAGCAGCGGGACATCATCGCCCTGATGGAGGTGAAGATGAAGGAGATGAAGTCCAGCATCAGACACTTACGGCTCACCGAGGTGAAACTGCGAGAGGAGATCCGACAGAAAGACAAGGTCCTGTCCATGAACGCCGCCAAGAAAAAACTCGAGGGCAACTCCTAAGACCACCAAGTGACCTCTGTCAGAGGTTCTCCATGAACGCCGCCAAGGACAAACTTGAGGGCAACTCCTAAGACCACCAAGTGACCTCTGTCAGAGGTTCTCCATGAACGCCGCCAAGGACAAACTTGAGGGCAACTCCTAAGACCACCAAGTGACCTCTGTCGGAGGTTCTCCATGAATGCCGCCAAGGACAAACTTGAGGGCAACTCCTAAGACCACCAAGTGACCTCTGTCAGAGGTTCTCCATGAATGCCGCCAAGGACAAACTTGAGGGCAACTCCTAAGACCACCAAGTGACCTCTGTCGGAGGTTCTCCATGAATGCCGCCAAGAAAAAACTTGAGGGCAACTCCTAAGACCACCAAGTGACCTCTGTCGGAGGTTCTCCATGAATGCCGCCAAGAAAAAACTTGAGGGCAACTCCTAAGACCACCAAGTGACCTCTGTCGGAGGTTCTTCACAAAGGATGGCTTGGTTTTTTTTTGGGGGGGTTGCCTTTTTTTCCAGATACGCTCCCTAAACAACAAGGAGTTAAAAAAACATGAGTTTAGATGGGAGAGTTACTGCTGAAAGAAAACAGCCCTAAGGGTATTTCCGTCCGAGGTTCTACTTTAAGGAGGTTTTGGAGGAGAGACTCTATAAAATAAAAAACATTTTTTGGGAGCGTTTTCACTCTAAAAACTCCTGGTCACTCTTGGTTGTTTTTTGTTTCAGAAAATAGCAGAAAGTCTCCGAAAAACCTTTTTTAAAGTAAAAAATAACCTTTGACCGGAGAATTTCTGTACCACAAACTCCTGGGGAAAACAATAACAAAACTGTGCGAACACACTCCTAAGGAGAAGTTCTCCAGTTTTTGGGGGTTTTTTTCCAGTGTGGATCAGTTTCAAAAACTCTTCCTATTCACTTGTATTGGAAATCCACTTTGATGTTCATCTAAAGGTGTTTTTTCCTGAAAAGGTTTTTCAAAACACCTCGTAGAAAAACAAACAAAGTGCATGTCATCATTTGGAATCTGATGCCAAATAGACACTGTCCAATCAAAAGGCTGCAAAAAATAAACTTCCTCTAAAAACTGTATGTACAGATTTTTTTATTATTTTTATATTTTAGGTTTTTCAAAAACCACATTTTTTTTTAATTCATTTATTTTTTATGTTTTCAAAAACCACAATAATAAAAAAAAAAAATATATATATATATATATATATATATATATATATATATATATATATATATATATAATTTTTTTTTCTCTCTGCAGTCTGTTATGTTATTTGGATCCGCAGTCTTCAGGATCCGCTTGGAAAAAAGTGACATGGACTTTAAATTTTTTATTTTATTTTTTTAAACTTTCTCAAGGGGGAAAATAAGTTACCAAAAAAAAAAAATATATGAACCTCAAAAGTGGATTTCCAAAAGTTTTTGAGAAGATCTGCTACTAAAAAAAAAAAAAAAAAAAAAATCCTCAGTGTGAACATAGCCTTGGAAGCGGTTTCCACTAGAAAAACTTTTGTTTTTGACAGCTTAAAAAAAAAAAAAAAGCCTAAGACTTTCATATGTAACCCGCCACGTTCGGGCGGTAAACGATCTTGTGAGAAGGAACCCTAAGAATGTAATCGTGTCTCCAAGTTGTAGATGTCAATGCAACAGACCTGCGGAAAAGTCCATCATGGTACAAAAGTCGTGAAAAATGTATTCAGTTGTTCCATTTTGTCTTTTGCATGCGTGTTGTATTCCGTGACACCATGAGGACGAGGAGACTTTTAGGTTCAGTTTTCCTTGGAGAGGAGACTTATATTTTTTTTTAAGAGACTGAGATAAATTGTGATGCACTTATTCAATATTGTTTTGCAAAGTTGTGGGGTTTTTTTTTGTTGTTCTTTAAGGCCAAATATGTTTGCCAATGGTTTTTCAGGACATCCGCAGTTAAGTGTCAAAGTGACTTGTGGATGGATTGCTCAGGTCGGACGCCAGCTCTATCCTATGGAAAGGGACTATGGACGTATACAGTGTGCACTGCGTATGGAAACATTGGTAAAGACTGGTCTGAGAATCATTCATGGTTTTTTTTTTTAATAAAAGTTTATTTTGATGGTAGATTTTTGAGATTCTGGCTGGAGCGGGTTGGTCCTATTGCGATATTTTTATGCAACGATTCTCTCCTACAGCGTGCCAAAAACTTACGACCGTTGGGATGTTTTATGAAGGATTGATGCAATGAGTGGGAAATGGTGACTTGATTAAAGGGGTTGTCTGGCCTTAGGCTACAAGTCTGCAGTCACTTTGTGGTTTGATATGTGACTGCAGACTTATGAATCTTCACATGTCACACACTGAGGATTCTCTGGTGGCGGGCGCGTGACTGCAAGTATGTGATTTCCGTACATGTGGTCACATGCAGACTAGAAGTGCGCGAGCTCACTCAATGCAAGTGTATTGAGCTAGGCCGGACATGTCTAGTCGGAATGTGTCCAGAAATGTGCAAATTGCATACGTAACAGCGGAGAATCCTCATAGTACATGTCATGTAAGGATTCACAAGTCTGCAGTCACATAGAGCCTGGACAATCCATTTAAAGCAAATGTTGTCACCAGATTTATTGTTCGCATTCTGAGACCAGCATAATATAAGGGCAGAGACCTCCAATTCCAGTAGGCTTGATGTAGTTTGCTAAACTTAAGTTTTTTCTGCTGCATCTCTGCTAGTCTTCTCACCGTTGTCTGCTCAATGATGAGCTTTGGCTATCAATGCCCCCCCATGACTGACAGCTTCATGACTACATAATCTGTTATGGGTGGTCATTGCTGGCTAAAGCTCATCATTGAGCAGACTCGACACTGAGAGGACTAGCAGAGATGCAGTAGATACAACAGTAACTTTACCATACTCAGTAAGCGACATCGTTGGAATCTGGACTCTGCCCCTACTTTATGAATCTGTCAGATGTGGAAGCATAAATCTGGTGATGGGTTTTCCTTAAAGCGTTAGTCCCCACATTAAAGGGAGTCCATCAGCACAAATTGACTGTTCAGATCAAGCACATGCACTCTGTAAACCCTTGACGTGGCCAAAAAGTTTAGTGCACCATCCCACCTACTTGCTTTCAATCTATCGTTGCTCTTTTCTTCATTGATGGCTCCGACTCTACAGGAGCCAGAGAAAGGCGATATATGTGAAAAACAAGTAGATAAAAAGGTGACAGAACTGACCATTAAGGGACGCCCCAGCGCCTGGATTGGTTTGAATAGTCATTTTGTGCTGATAGACTCTGTTTAATAAAAGTTATCTCCTTTTCAGAACTTATGGAGGGTCCAACATCAGTCCAGACTGCAGGGCTGGTAAATGCCTCATTGTAGTGGTGTCTGCACATACGTGCCTCAGGACCATTCATTTTGAACTGTGGGGTAAAAAAATCAAATGCTGTGCTTGACTATTTCTGGCAGACCAAGAGGGTATGGATGGAGTGGTTACATGGTTACGACTCCTCTCCGATGATGCATTTAAGAACCCTGTTCTTGGGTTTGGTGGGAGTCCCAGTGGTCGGACTCTTGACAGTAACAAAGTTATCGACTATTATTTCAATCAGTGATAACTTGAAATGTTGGGAAGAACCCTTTAAGGATTCTGTATTGATCAAAGCGTCTTCTGTGCGCTACAAAGAACTGCTGGGTAGGGACTCCCTCCATATAGTGCTCAAGACCCAATGATCCCAGATTATCTACATAAAACAACAAATGTTGCAGTATGACATTATTTTTGGGGGGAGAATTTTTAGAGAACCTATGTAAAAAATGGTGACATGTTGAGATATAGTAGGAAACAGTGCCTTACCAGACAATGGAGCTTGTACTGAGGCTTAATGAATATAGTGGTTTTCCAAATACATACATTTATCATTTATCCACAGAAGTAGGTGATAAATGTGTGATCACTGGGGGTCGGATGTGCCCTCCACCGACTATGAATTGGAGGTACCAAAGTCTACTGTGTGAGTGAAAAGGTAGTGCACATGTGTGACCAGTGTTCCACCCACTTTCTATGGGACATGATGCTGAAGGTGGTTTCTTATTCTTCAAGTTTTCGTATTCGGCAATTTTTTTTTACAAATTTAACAAAAGTTTTTTTGTTAAAAAAATCACTTACAGAAAACAATACAGTGAGTCTCACCAATGTGAATACACTTAATAGCCGCTACAAAACTGGCACAAAAAAAGAGCATTAAATAGGGCACTGAAGGGCATTATTGAAAGGGTTAAATGACTTTGGGCCACTGATCTCACACTGCAGACGCATAGATCAGGATGCCCCACATCAAATTCAGGTCACTCCACCTTGGCCCTAATGGGTTCTGAGCATGAGAACTGGCATCAACGTGGATGATCAGCCAATTTTCACTGGTTTGAATAAGTAACTGGTGGTTTTCAGGGGTTAAATAACTTTGGGCCACTGATCTCACACCAGGATTATACAGATAATGATGCCCCGCATCAAATTCAGGTCATTCTTGCCTTGCCCAAACTGTTCCTGGGCATCAAAGTGAGCAAAATACCGTATATACTCGCGTCTAAGCTGACCCGAGTATAAGCCGACCCCCCTTAATTTTGCCACAAAAAACTGGGAAAACTTAATGACTCGAGTATAAGCCTAGGGTGGAAAAATGCAGCAGCTACCGGTAAATGTCAAAAGTAAAAATAGATACCAATAAAAGTAAAATTAATTGAGATATCAATAGGTTGTGTTATTGAATATCCATATTGAATCAGGAGCCCCATATAATGCTCCATACAGATCATGATGGGCCCCATATAATGCTCCATACAAAATACTCCCCATATAATGCTCCATACAGTTTATGATGGCCCCATAAGATGCTCCATATTAAAACATGTCCCATATAATGCTGCACAAAGGTTAATAATGGCCCCATAAGATGCTCCATAGACACATTTGCCCCATACAGTACTGCATAAAGGTTAATAAGGGCCCCAAATGATGCTCCATTGAGACATTTGCCCAATATAATGCTGCACAAATGCTGATTATGGCCCCTTAAGATGCTCCATAAAGATATTTGCCCCATATAATGCTGCACAAATGCTGATTATGGCCCCATAAGATGCTCCATACAGACATTTGCCCCATATAGTGCTGCACAAACGGTTGAATATGGCCCCATAAGTTGCTCCATAGAGATATTTGCCCCATATGCTGTTGCTGTGATTAAAAAGAAAAAAATGACACTCGCCTCTCGTTAATCAGGCCCTTGGCACTTGCAATGTTCACCAATCCTCGTTCCGGCGCTGCTGTGTCTTCCGCATCCTCAGCACTGACGTTCAGGCAGAGGGCGCGCACTAATCGCGTAATAGTGCCCTCTGACCTGAGCATCACTGCAGAGGACACTGAAGACGGAGCGGCGCCCGGAACGAGGACAGGTGAATATCGCACAGCGCTCCCCTCCCCATTATACTCACCTGCTCCTGGCGCGGTCCCTGCATCTCCGGGCGCTGACAGCTTCTTCCAGCGTTGAGCGTTCACCGTTACCGCTCATTACAGTAATGAATATGCGGCTCCACCCCTATGAGAGTGGAGTCGGGTCCATATTCATTACTGTAATGAGCGGTACCATGTGACCGCTCAACGCTGGAAGAAGCGGTCAGCGCCCGGAGATGCAGGGACATGTGACAGCTGCCCCTCCCCCGCCGACCCCCCTGGGACAATGACTCGAGTATAAGCCGAGAGGGGCACTTTCAGCCTAAAAAAATGGGCTGAAAATCTCGGCTTATACTCGAGTATATACGGTAGCTAATTTTCACAGATTTAAATGTGTTTTTTAAAGTGTTAAATGACCTTGGGTCATTGGTCTTATAACGCAAGCACAAAACGGGGAGATCCAAATCAAAATCCTTTTTTTTTCCGGTTGGCCGGAGTGGTTATTGTTCTAAAAAAGCTGGCATCAAAGTTGACAAATTGCAAATTTGTACTGATTTGAATAAGTTCCTTTTGTTTTAAGGGTTAAAGGAGTTGTCCCGTCTTAAGCTGAAAGTCTGCCGCCTCTCTGTGACTGCAGACTTGTGAGTTCTTACAGCACACACACTGCTCATTTTGATGCCAGTTCTCATGCCCAAAACCAATTAGGGCCAGGCTGGAGTGACCTGAATTTGATGTGGGGCGCCCTGATCTATAGGTGCCTCTCATAAATTTAGAATATAATCAAAAAGTTAATTTATTTCACTTCTTCAATGCAAAAAGTGAAACTCGTATATTATTGTCATTACAAACAGAGTGATTTACTTCAAGTGTTTATTTTTGTTAATGTTGATGATTATGGCTTAAAGCCAATGAAAACCCAAAAGTATCTCAAGTAAATCAAAATAATTAACGAAAAACACCTGTAAAGGCTTTCTAAGGATTTAGAAAGGTCCCTTAGTCTGTTTCAGTAGGCTCCACAATCGTGGGGAAGACTGCTGACTTGACAGATATCCAGAAGGCAGTCATTGACACACTCCACAAGGAGAGTAAATTTTGCATTTCATTTGGAAATCAAGGTTTCAGAGTCTGGAGGAAGAGTGGAGGCCACAATCCAAGCTGCTGGAGGTCTAGTGTGAAGTTTCCACAATTATTGATGGTTTGGGGAGCCATGTCATCTGCTGGTGTAGGTCCACTGTGTTTTATCAAGACCAAAGTCAGCACAGCCGTCTACCAGGAAATTTTAGAGCGCTTCATGCTTCCCTCTGCTGACAAGCTTTTTGGAGATGGACATTTCATTCTCCAGCAGGACTTGGCCCCTGTGCACACTGCCAAAAGTACCAATACCTGGTTTACAAACAACAGTATGACTGTGCTTGATTGGCAGCAAACTCGCCTGACCTTAACCCAATAGAGAATCTATGGGGTATTGTCAAGAGGCTAGATTTTATAGTTGTTTTTTTTTACATTTTACTACCTTAGCAAGAAAATCACATATGTACTACCATTCAAAAGTTTAAGGTCACCCACACAATTGTGTTTTTTTTTTCATGAAAACTCATACTTTTATTAATCAAATGAGTTGCCAAATGAATTGAAAATCTAGTCCAGACATTGACGAGGTTCTAAAAAAAGATTTTTACTTGAAATAATTTTCTCATTCAAACTTTGCTTTTGTCAAAGAATGCTCCCTTTGCAGCAATAACAGCATTTGGCATTCCAGCAGTTAATTTACTGAGGTAATCTGGAGAAATTTCACCCCATGCTTTGATAAGCCCCTCCCACAAGTTGTCGCAATTAACGCCATGCAACGGGTCCGTTAGCGCACCCATTGACGGCAATGTGATTTTTATCTGTAGCGCATCGCTAGCGCATGCCGTTTTCGGCATGCGCTAGCGTTGTGCCGTTATTTTGTGACGGACCTCGGCAAACGCAATCACTCTAAAGACATTGCGTTAACGCAATCCGCTAGCGCTATGCGCTAAACGGATTGCCCTAACGCAATGTGAACCTAGCCTAAGACCAAGATAGAGCTTTTTGGTAAAGCACATCATCCTACCATTTACCAATAACATAACGAGGCCTACAAAGAAAAGAACAAAGTACCTACATTCAAACATGGAGGTTCAAATATGTTTTGGGGTTGGATTTCTGCCTATGGCACTGTGTGTCTTGATTGTGTGCAACGCATTATTAAATCTGAAGATAGCCAAAGTATTTTTAGTGGCATTGTAGTGCACAGTGTCAGAAAGCTGGGGTTGCATCCTAGATCATGGATCTTCGTGCAGGACAGTGACTTCAAACACATACAGCTCTGGCAAAAATATTCATTTTCTCAGATTTTTCTCTTTATGGGTATATTTTTGAGTAAAATGTAAATTGTTCTTTTATTCTATACGAGAACTACTGACAACATGTCTCCGTAGTTCCAAGCAATACATTTTGTATTTATTTTCTTTAAAAAAATCACCAATCCTCCACCAAATTTCACAGTGGGTGCAAGACACTGTGGTTTTTATGCCTCTCTAGGTCTCCATCTAACCATAAGACTATGTGCACACGTTACGAATTTTTAACATTTTTTGCGCGTTCTTTCGGTGGTTTTCCGCGGCAGAAACACTAAAAAATGCATACATTAAGCATCCCATCATTTTTAATGCATTCCGCAATTTTTGTGCACATGTTGCAATAAAAATGCATCGCGGAAAAAAAAGCAGCATGTTCATAAATTTTGTGGATTATTCATGGATTTCCCGCTATTTAATTCATTGGGAAGCTCGGGAAAAAAACGTGAAAAATCCGCACAAAAACCGCAAGTAAAATGCAAGAAAAACGCATGCGGATTTCCTGAGGAAAAAGTCATTTTTTTGTCAGGAAATTTCTGCAAAGATTCCTGACGTGTGTACATAGCCTTAGACTACCAGGTGTTGATCTGGGTAAGCTTCAGCAAGGCTGGAATTGGGCAGGTTGTTCTTTGCGAAGGACGTATGAATCAATCCGCATACAAGGTTATCCTTCAAAAAACAGTTGATTCCTTCTGCTCAGGCAATGTCCCCAACTCTGAGAACTGGTTTTTCCAGCAGGACAATGCGCCATGCCACACAGCTAGGTCAATCAAGGTGTGGATGAAGGACCACCACTTCAAATCCCTGTTATGGCCAGCTCAATCTCCAGACCTGAACCCCAGGAATATATTTAAGAAGGTACATAGACATGCATCACAAATGTAAAGGCAACATACCAGATGGGAATACACAGGATGTCAAGAAGTCTCCCGCCCACCCCAACGCGCGTTTTGGTGGGCGGCCCCCTGGGGAAGGAAATCTCTGAAACGCGCGTTGCGGTGGGCGGGAGACTTCTTGACATCCTGTGTATTCCCATCTGGTATGTTACCTTTTACATTTGTGACGCATGTCTATGTACCTTCTTAAATATATTGCTATGTGATTTTATGATGTATTCAGGGTTATTTATTGGTACTATATTGATGAATTATATATGTCATCAGGGTGGGCATATCTACTATCATAAGCTTGACATACAGGTCCTTCTCAAAAAATTAGCATATAGTGTTAAATTTCATTATTTACCATAATGTAATGATTACAATTAAACTTTCATATATTATAGATTCATTATCCACCAACTGAAATTTGTCAGGTGTTTTATTGTTTTAATACTGATGATTTTGGCATACAACTCCTGATAACCCAAAAAACCTGTCTCAATAAATTAGCATATTTCACCCATCCAATCAAATAAAAGTGTTTTTTAATAACAAACAAAAAAACCAACAAATAATAATGTTCAGTTATGCACTCAATACTTGGTCGGGAATCCTTTGGCAGAAATGACTGCTTCAATGCGGCGTGGCATGGAGGCAATCAGCCTGTGACACTGCTGAGATGTTATGGAGGCCCAGGATGCTTCAATAGCGGCCTTAAGCTCATCCAGAGTGTTGGGTCTTGCGTCTCTCAACTTTCTCTTCACAATATCCCACAGATTCTCTATGGGGTTCAGGTCAGGAGAGTTGGCAGGCCAATTGAGCACAGTAATACCATGGTCAGTAAACCATTTACCAGTGGTTTTGGCACTGTGAGCAGGTGCCAGGTCGTGCTGAAAAATGAAATCTTCATCTCCATAAAGCATTTCAGCCGATGGAAGCATGAAGTGCTCCAAAATCTCCTGATAGCTAGCTGCATTGACCCTGCCCTTGATGAAACACAGTGGACCAACACCAGCAGCTGACATGGCACCCCACACCATCACTGACTGTCGGTACTTGACACTGGACTTCAGGCATTTTGGCATTTCCTTCTCCCCAGTCTTCCTCCAGACTCTGGCACCTTGATTTCCGAATGACATGCAAAATTTGCTTTCATCAGAAAAAAGTACTTGGGACCACTTAGCAACAGTCCAGTGCTGCTTCTCTGTAGCTCAAAAGTGGCTTTACCTGGGGAATGCGGCACCTGTAGCCCATTTCCTGCACACGCCTGTGCACGGTGGCTCTGGATGTTTCCACACCAGACTCAGTCCACTGCTTCCTCAGGTTCCCCAAGGTCTGGAATCGGTCCTTCTCCACAATCTTCCTCAGGGTCCGGTCTCCTCTTCTCGTTGTACAGCGTTTTCTGCCACATTGTTTCCTTCCAACAGACTTACCATTGAGGTGCCTTGATACAGCACTCTGGGAACAGCCTATTTGTTGAGAAATTTCTTTCTGGGTCTTACCCTCTTGCTTGAGGGTGTCAATGATGGCCTTCTTGACATCTGTCAGGTCGCTAGTCTTACCCATGATGGGGGTTTTGAGTAATGAACCAGGCAGGGAGTTTATAAAAGCCTCAGGTATCTTTTGCATGTGTTTAGAGTTAATTAGTTGATTCAGAAGATTAGGGTAATAGGTCGTTTAGAGAACCTTTTCTTGATATGCTAATTTATTGAGACAGGTTTTTTGGGTTATCAGGAGTTGTATGCCAAAATCATCAGTATTAAAACAATAAAAGACCTGACAAATTTCAGTTGGTGGATAATGAATCTATAATATATGAAAGTTTAATTGTAATCATTACATTATGGTAAATAATGAAATTTAACACTATATGCTAATTTTTTGAGAAGGACCTGTATATAGAGCAGGCTTGTCACCCTGTCCTCCTGGCCTTTTAACATGCACTTGATTGCCAATTTTAGCTCATCTACTTGTTAGAGACCTTTTTTGTATATTTGCTAAGTCTTTTTCTGTCTGGCATGACTAGGCAACTTGGAGGCATGCCACCATTGCAGAACCCGCCTCTTGTCTGATTCTGACACCAAAGTCTTACCAGGTGGAATTTGGGACAGGTTTACTGTAGCCACAGTAACCATCTTGGATGGCTTGGTGATGAGTTGACGTTCTTCCTTTTGGTCGGTGGGCAGGAAGGAGCAGAAAAGTGAATCAGCCTTGATATTTTCTTCAGCTGGTCAGAAATGCAGAACAAAATCAAAGCGGGCATAGAATAATGACCACCTTGTCTGGCAGAGCCATCTTGATTGTTAGCAACTGTCACTGCTCGAGTAGTTGGGAGAAGAAAGCACAGGTCCCAGGCCGAAAGGGGTCTTCTGAGGAAGAACTGCTCTGGCCACAGAAGATGTTTTGTCTGCCTCCAAAAAGAATTGTTTATTCAATTCAGGTTGATGTAATACTGGAGCAGAGAAGAAGGCTTGTTTCAGGGAAAAAAGCATTCTCAGCCTCTGGAGTTCATGCCTTCAGATCAGCACCTTTTACGGATCATGACTTACATGAGCGGTCTGGGACGAAAAATGTGGAATAAATTGTGGGTAGTAGTTGACGAATCCTAAGAATCAATAGATAGCTTTAACGCTGTCAGGATGCAGCCACTCGAGGATGGAAGACACCTTCTCTGGATCCATCTCCAGGCCTATGTCCTAGATGATATAACCTAGGAAAGGCAGAGAAAATTGTTCAAACATTCATTTCTCAATATTAGCATATAGGCGATTCTCCTGAGTCGCTGCAGGACTTGGCAAACACTCCGCCTATGCTAGGGCAGATCTGGAGAGATCAAGATATATCGTCCAAATAAACCATAACACAAATGTAGAGAAGGTCTTGAAAGATATCATTCACAAATTCTTGGAAGACAGCTGCAGCATTGTTGATCCCAAATGGCATAACTCGGTATTCAAATGACCGCCCCGGGTGTTGAAAGCCATTTTCCAGTCATCTCCTCAACGTATCCCGATGAGCTTGTATCTTCCTTGCAGATCCAGTTTGGTAAAGATCCCAGCACTTCTGAGGAGGTCGAACAACTCTGGAATCAACGTATACCTGTTCTTAACAGTCATCTGATTGAAACCTCTATAATCAATGCAAGCTCGAAGTTCCTGTCCTTTTTTCTTTTACAAAGAAGAAACTGGCTCCAGCTGGAGAAGAGCCAAATTTTCCTTAACATACTAGGACATAGCTAGAGTTTCTATTTTGGACAGGTGGTAAACTTAGTCTCATGGAGGTGAGAATCCTGTCCTGGGAGCAGGTATATAGGGCAGGTCGTATGGCCTATGTGGAGGTAACATCTCTTCTTGATGAAGTCTGCATATGACCAGTAGGCAGATGGAAATCCCGACAGAGAAGATTGTGTCACCAGCGGTGAGACCGATCCTACAGGTACAAGACACTTCTCATAAGATTGACTCCCAATGAAGCACCTCTCCGGATCTCTAGTCAAGGATGGATTCATGTATGCAGAGTACACGGAAGAAGTGGATGAGACAGCCTGGAAAGCACGTAGAAGGCGATCTGAGTATGCAGCATTCCTATTCAGAGCTCTACTTGCTCGGTGACCGCCCAAATGGCTTCGGATAGGGGTTTCCCATCAACAGATAACACCAGCAAGGAATTTTGGAGTTGTCGAACAGTGATCTGGTAGCGATCTATCACTGCTTGCTGTATGAAGTACCCTGCTGCACGGGATTTCAGATACACTGTTTCAACAAACTGGAAACCTCCACAGGTCACCGATACTGTCAGGATCCATGGCGGAAAAGAATTGCTCTCATCCAAGGTAGCCTCTCCTAACAGGAGTAGGGTTGGGAGATTTCCAAATTTGTGGGACAAGATCAAATGTGGTATCTCCACATTAAAAGCACAAGCCCCTGGCTCGACTATTTTCCTGTCGCTCAGCCAGCCCCACGTTGTTGACTTGCATAGGTTCGCTGTGGGCGAGGGATGCTGAAGAATGAACAGCCTTTGGAATGATGAAGCTAGACAAAGGGTTTTCTCTCTCGCACTGTCTCTCGGGGGTGTTCCAGGAACCAGAGATCAATTAGGATGGCCAGAGAAACTAGATCGTCCAGTGTAGTAGAAATGTCTTGAATGGATAGCTCGTGAGTTCCTGTATATATCACTGTTGATTACTGTATTACTTGTACACATACACTATATACTATCTACAGAGGTGCGGTGTAAAATCTCAGCACTGTATTATCTACACAAAGTATATACTATCTACAGAGCTCCTTTATACATCGGTCACTGGTGATAAAATTAGTGTTAGTGCTGTGGTCTATGTTATTAATCATAATGGTATATTCAGTCACCACTGTACTACATATGCTGGCAATATGTGGTTATAGTGTTATGTGGCGGTATTTCTTCCGTATATCGTGAATAAAACAAGTCTACACACCATAATGCCAGGTTTTTGTTATATAAAAAAAACATACCAAGAAGAATAACTTTGGAACTTTTTCCTCTTTTTATGTCATCCATAATCTAAACAATTCGGGTGAAAAAATAAACTGACATTTTTGTGTGGTCAAAAAAAATAAAGAACTAGGGGGGCATGCCCAGCATCCGGAGGGGAAGGACGCATGGTGGAGAGCTCCTCCAGAAAAGAGGAGAATTAGGCTTTTCCCTGGCCTTATTCGGCTTATAAAGAGCCAGATACTCCTCAGCAATACACCCGAGGTGAGGGGGACCCTTGGCTCGGGACTCCCTGAGACATGAAGTCGGCGCCCTGGATCCACGGACGTGAAGGGGCCTTACAATCCTGCTGCGCAGGGTGCAGGCTGACATAGCGAGGATACCACGGACCTCGCAGAAGACACAGAGCAGGCCAATGAACGGCGAACGGAGTGCGGAGCGTAGCACGGCAACACAAACAAGACTGCAGGCTCTTCACAGAGCCAAGAGGTTGGTGGGGGAGTGGTGAGGGGGGCCTTCCCGCCATTGGACCCTGTGTACTTACCGAGCGGTGCACATTACGGACTCGCTCGGCCAGAGCTCTTATTGGGAGGACGTCGGTGGTGCCTGGTCTGTGCTTCGGTGAGGTGGAAGGTGACCCTGGAGAGATTGGTGAGAGTGGGTGGGGAGGCTCCCGGAGCGCTTGCCGTTGTGTCCCCTGCCTCAGCCGATTTCCCGCCCTGGGGAGGAGGGCGCCATCTTGGAGATATAATCTTCTGAGAAGAAGCACTCTCATGGCATGGACTTGTATGGGGCTCTTAGAAAACTCTCTTACTGACTTCTTCATCTTTCCTTAAAAAGGGCGAAGCTACTTTACCATCACAGCACATATAGACATTATTGTGCTCTTCCTGCACATATCTTTCAATAGATCTGTACATTTTACAAATTCAGATCTCTGGTGACACCTACTGCTGGAACTGAGTATAATGCCAGGAAATTTCCCCTTCTCTCTTGTCTAAGACTTTGTGCATGCTCCCTACAATTAGAATATCAACACATGCACCTTGGAGGGGGCTTGCTGATGGGGGGCCGTGCTTAATGTGGTGGTCGCTGCACCCCCATGTTCCCTCAAGACCTTTCATGAACAATCCAAGCAGCAAACATTTATAGGTAAATCTAAGAAGACTCCTGGACAGGCCACAAACTTATGTGAGGAGCCTCACCTGGAGGATGTGAAACGTTTTCTGAATCAAACCCCCCAGACGAGGAACACGAGATAAACAATGTCTCAAACCACACATAAGAATGGTTCCTCCTTAAAAGAATCACAGACTTTGCATGTTTCTCCTATAAAACTATCAGAAAACAACAACGGGGACAATGATATCCCTGATGTCATGAATATAGCTGAGCTAAGCAAATACATCAAGGCTCTTCCAACAAAAAAAGATCTGGAAGGTTTTGCATGCAGGCTTGAGAACTCATATAAAAAAGAGATACATAGCTTACAGGTGGAATTCACATCGCGTGTAGAAGATGTGGAGAAGACCCAGGAGGATATAACACAAGAATTACAGGCTCACAGAGAAATCATGATTGATCACACTATGAAACTGTAGGAAATATCGTCTGGTCTTGAGGACTTGGAGAATCGCAACAGGCGTAACAATATCCGTATACGTGGCCTTCCAGAGTCCATCAGCCCTCCGGACCTTGACCGCACAGTACAAAGAATCTTCCTGGACATTCTTGGCGACTGCGAAAACAACACCATTGAGTTTGATAGGATCCATAGATCCCTTGGCCCTAAACCCACATCTGACTCGCGCCCTTGAGATGTTATTTGTAGGGTGCATCATTTTAGAGTCGAAGAAGCCATCATGATCGCCTCAAGGAAAAAAGGTCTTTTCCGGTTTGAGGGCCACCCAATTTTACTCTTATCAGACTTATCCAGACGTACTCTATTCTTATGCAGAGTCTTGAAACTCCTGTTGGCAGTTCTTAAAGAGATATTCCCTACAGATGGGGGTTCCCATTTCAATTAACAGCATTTAAAGGTGGTAAAAGTGCCTCTTTCCGACTGATCGGGGACTTGGCCAATTTCTTAGGAACATTTGAGCTTCCGCTAATAGATCTACCAGAGTGGCCATTGATTACAGCACTTCCAGACGCTCCTCCAAGGTGGCTCAAGGTTTCTCAACCCAAGAAACGGATTTCCAAAGGAGACCCTTCTGACCCTCCATGAAGCTCTTTTTTCTTTTACTCTAGGTCAATTAGACTCTGTTTACTACTGCAATTCACTTAGATGTTCTGCTGCATTTGTGAAGGTCCTATGTTTGCCTTTTGCTAATCAGTTGGATCTCCTGGGCGGGTTATTGTTCTTTCTTAACATACTGTACATGTGGGTCATCTCGCCGTTATGAGGATTACTATTCTATTCTGTTGTGATAATACATGACCGTAAATCTTTGTCATTGGGACCTCTCAAAATATGAGGGGACGTGGGGGGGCTGCTGCTTCTCGGCTTCCTACCTCATCACAAGGTGTTTAGGCAAATAGATGCTTCAGTTATACTGATGCAACAACAGGTTTGGCGCATTTGCTCCAATGTACTATTTTTTATGTTCTTTGTGTTCTATTTCTCCCTCTTTGCTCTGCTCTTCTTTCCTATCTCCCCTCATCCGCCCCTTATCACACATGGCTGTCTTGTGGTTGCATGGATCGGTTACATGACGTTAAGAGATACTATCAAAATTCTAGATAATGAATACAATTAAATTCTGCTCCTTTAATGTAAAGGGGCTAAATATTCCCGAAAAACGAAGACAGGTCCTATCCGATAGCCACAAACAACGGGTCTCTGTGTTACTTCTCCAAGAGACACATTTCAAAACCGGAGTAGTGCCACATTGCATCACGAAACATTACCCTAAATAGTATCATAGCCCAAATCCATATTCCAAATCCAAAGATGTTTCAATAGCCTTTCACAAATCTTTTATGCCGGAGATCCTAAATTCTCTTATAGACAAAGATGGTAGATATATCTTTCTGCTCATCACGTGGGCAACGCATAAACTCGTGATAGCTAATGTGTATTTTCCATATAGCAGAATAGACTACTTCGTCTCACATAAGTTACTTGACTTGCCAGTGGAAGCAGACGTGGGGTCGATACTTTGGTCAGACCATGCACCTATTTACTTTTCAATTTCACTACATAATGCCCTGAGACTGGGCTTCTCATGGCACCTGAATGAAAATTTACTACAAGATCCCATATGCAAGTGCAGCGCCCCAGGGTCCTGGTCGTTGCAGTAATATCATTCTCCTCTAGGGGGGAGTGATATTACGTTTGGAGGCAATGAAAGACAACTGAATCCAGGTATCACAAACATGCAACACATTTCGTACTCCAGGCCACCAGGGGGAGCTCTGCTCCTAATTATTAGTGCACGCCTCACACTTAGGTAAAACTGGTTGCCTGGGAAGGAAGTTAGACAGTTGCTGGCTGAGCTTCGCTCAGGTAGTTGGTCCCTGACAGGGGTGGGAGCCTGTCAGAGGCTGAGACAGAAGGACACGGAGCTGTGCCTGCCCTGAGTGCGGCAGCTTCTAGAAAGAGACACTGAAGGAGAACTATATTGTAGAGAGGGTAAAGAAGTCGTAGCAAAGGAGTAGCTATCAGAGGAGTTCTGCCCTACACAAGCTGCCTCCTTCTGATGCGCAGGATCACGGTAGCCGGAACACCGAGGGAGCAACAGTCCTTTATGCCTTGCTCCAGAGACCGGCAGGACAGCTAATTTCACGTTACCTGCCCACCCTATACCCTTAGAGGCTGGGGCATGATAGAGTCCCTGTAAAATGCCTCAAGCCACCGGTCATACGGGTTTGTCCTATCCATCTGGGGGACAGAGAGAGACATAACATCTGTAACATCTTCAACAGTTGTGAGGACCTTATGAGATGCTTAGCAGTAAGGTACTACAACACACGGCACTAGAGGAAGGCTACTGATTTCTCCCTGGATAAGGGGACTCTGGATTTGCCTCCAAACCGGCTGGACTCTGTCTGCCCTGTGGTCTGTACCCTGGACTGTGGATGCTGAAGACTTCAGTAAAAAGGTAGACTGCAACCTTGTGTCCTCGTTCTTCACTGCGCCTCTCACCATCCACCATCTATACACTGGGAAGCCCTGGGGACATACTTCACCTGTGGGACGGTGTACCATCTAGCTGCCATAACATCACCCCAGCGGACCCCTTAAAGCAGCGTCGGTCACCCTGACTGAATACCACAGGTGGCGTCACGAACACAAACTTTATCCCTTTAAAGACCTTTCCCTTTTACACGGACCTCCCGAGGGCCATGGACCGAGTCAGCCACCGTGACATCCCCCTTGAGAACCGACGGACCCGGTACCGAGTACCCCATTGCCCTTGGGTGCGCTCCAAATCTTATGGCGTCATGAACAGGATCTACTTTAGCCTGATAATTAGGTCATGTGCGCCTAGAGGCTGTGCCATAACTGTGCCTAACCGTGATTTATGCTAAAAGACTGTGTGACTGATGAACTGTGATTTGCCGCCAAAAATTCCCGCCTAAACCGCCGCCATTACCGTGCCACGAGGAGCGCTGGAGAAGAAGGGCATGCCATCGTGGGCGTGAACTAACTGAGAAGCGCGAAAAATAATGGCCGCCCACTCCAAGTACTACTGTACGATGCGGACATGTCCATCAGCATCAGAGATCTGCCTCCTGATCCTGAATGGCAGAAGAAAGAGAAAGAAGAAGCTCCGCCCCCAAAGGAGAGAGCAGGAAAGAGATGAGGACCCGCAAGAAGGAACATGGAGGACAAGATGGCGAGCAGCCAGGACTCGGAGCGTGGGGTGGAAGCCGAGGATTCCCCCAGCTACCAGGATGGAAGCTGCAGCGAGCCGTCACCAGAGGTCCTGGAGTTCCTGAAAGCGGAGGTGGAAGAGCTCAGCGACCAACTCCTGTGGACGCAGCTGAGCACTGTTGCTGGGTGGAAGAAGACCTTCATCGGGAGGCTCACCAGACACCCGTCAGCAGCCTCGTCTGGTCCGGAGCAAGAAAGAAGTTCTGGCGCTCTGAAGTCAAAAAGCAAGGTCCTGCAACCAGCGTTCCAGACCCTAGCGGAGACGGAGCGGACCAGCACCGGAGGGACCGCATCTGAAGCAGGTATGAGGAACGACCCTGCCCCGGTGGCCGACCCCGTTCCCGCAACTGCTCCTGCCACAGCTGCTGACTCCGTTCCGGTGACTGGTCTTACCGCGGCCCCTGACTGTGCTCCACTGCAGCCCGACGAGTCACTGGTAGGCCCACACCCAACAAAACCAGCTAGACTCTCAAATAGAACCAAAGAAGACTCAGATAGAAACAAGCAGGTTCCTATAAATGGCTAAAAAATAACTTTTAATAGTATCAAGTTAAAAATAAAGCAAACACATAGTGCTAACATAAGTGAAAGGTGCAAACGTACAACACGAAAAACACATATAAAAACACACTTGAGCGTATCACCACCAGGGCAAAAAAACATCTAGTACCTCAGTTAGTAACTAGTGTCTAATACAGGTTAGGCCGGAAACTGTGAATCCGTATCTGTCTAGATCCCACAGTTTTGGGCCTCCACCTATATAGTACAATGGGATAATGCACCAGAAGATACTGTAGCAGAGCAGATGAGTATTATGCTTGATAAAATACGCACGTGACATTAGTGGCATTATGCCTAAAAACGCTTTGTCACTAAGGGCATCTATACGGCCACAGGGTCACTGCTGGTATACGAGCAACAATATATGAGGACACCACCGTTTAAGGGATAGATGCTCACTGCAACAGCAGTTACCTGGAGGTTGTGATACAGTATCTTCTGGTGCATTATCCCATTGTACTATATAGGTGGAGGCCCAAAACTGTGGGATCTAGACAGATACGGATTCACAGTTTCCGGCTTAACCTGTATTAGACACTAGTTACTAACTGAGGTACTAGATGTTTTTTTGCCCTGGTGGTGATACGCTCAAGTGTGTTTTTATATGTGTTTTTCGTGTTGTACGTTTGCACCTTTCACTTATGTTAGCACTATGTGTTTGCTTTATTTTTAACTTGATACTATTAAAAGTTATTTTTTAGCCATTTATAGGAACCTGCTTGTTTCTATCTAGGCCCACACCCAGCATAAGAGAAAGTAAAAGAAAAAATGTGATTGTAAATAGTTAACTGTTTGCTGCAAGTTCCTGAATTGACTGTTGCTGTTTTCAAGTTTATTGAACCCGACCTGGGTTATTTTTAAAAGGGGTCCTCAGTTATAGGAGCATTCCAAGTTCTGCACCCATCCAGGGTTGCTTCTTAAAGGGGTCCCATGTTGAAGGGATCCTGTGTTATGCCCTAGTTACTTTAAAGAACTGCAGAATCATGGACTATGCATGATCGGAACTTACTTGTAAATAGTTTGCACCTTCTTAAAGGTGCTTCCTACTGGTTTTACAGCGGAAGCTTTTACAGAGACTGCTTCTGACAGAGACTGTTGCTTATATTGTTAGAAAGTGTTTTGTTTTACAGAGACCTGAAGAAAAACCCATTGGTGTGGCAGAATTCCGGGTCAGGATGCACGCCTTGTAGCCCACCCAAGACCAACGTTGGGGGTTCGTAACGGGTCCCTCACATCACGTCACTTTTGTTGCTAAACTGACTTGAATATTGATGTGATTGATACTGCACTACCTCATTGAGTTATCCGAACCCATAAAGGGTTCAACGTTTGATTGTTGCACTTTGCCAGAAATGTAACATATTACAGGGTTAATATAGCAGATAAAGTTAGAAATTTAAATCCAGATAGAATTGTGGTTTACATAGTTGATAGTATGTAGTTTAGTATACAGAGCACTTTGAATAAAATTGAGATTTAGTTAGATGATAGGAAAATGTTTAATGATGCACTTTTGAATAAATTGAAGAAACTACAGTGAGCCCCTGGGGGTTGATAGACTGTTCTGCATTTGAATAAAGTAAACCCGTGGGGGTTGGTTGAAAATTTGCACTTGACTAAAGATAGAATGTTTGCCTTTGCACTTAGTAGATAGTATACCCATATGGGTAATTGCATTTCATAGTTAGTTAAAGTACTGTTTTACTGAATCGCGGAAATAACTAATCTTTCAGAGCAAATTTATAAGCTAGAAAATCAACATAAACGAGATCTTGAGGCCAGTACACTGGCACAGCTTTTAGCAGTTAGACAGAGACTGCTAGTTATATTAGACCAAAAATCTAGATGTCTTAGGGAGAGACTTAGTGGCAATAAAAGCGGTAAACTCTTGGCCAGAGCTCTCAATCAACGCAACCCTAATACCTACATTCCTTTTCTCAAAAATAAAGAAGGCAAAAAAAGTGTTCAATACTAGAGACATCTTTTCTAGTTTTAGCGATTATTATAAATCCATATACAATATAGCAGGGCACTATAAAGATACACCACTACAGTCACTCTGTAACAAAATTAAATTATACCTACAACAAAACAAACTACCCCTATTATCTGAAGATAAATTAACCGATCTTGAAAGGGAATTTTCAGTGGAAGAGGTCACTGAGACTATCAATGCCTTAAAACAGGGCAAGAGTCCAGGCCCTGATGGGTTCTCGGCAGGCCTCTACAAGAAATTTAATACGCTATTAAGTCCAATATTCCTGAAAGCATATAACTTTGTTTCTCTGGGAGGCTCCTTTCCTTCACAGGCGCTTACTGCTCACATCACGGTACTCCCTAAACCCGGTAAAGACCCCTCCACATGTAACAATTACCGTCCGATATCTCTGATAAACATAGATATTAAAATTTATGCAAAAATGTTAGCAAATAGGTTGTATCCCCTCTTGCCAAGATTGATAAATCAAGACCAGGTAGGCTTTGTCCCAGGGCGGAAGGCGAGAGACAACACAATCAGAACTATCTCCTTAATTGACAGAGTGGGCAGGAAAGGGGATCCCTTATGTATCCTATCGATTGATGCTGAAAAAGCATTTGATCGGGTTCATTGGGAATTCATTTTTCAGACCCTAGAAGGAATTGGCCCTTAAGGAGAATATGATACATAGGATCACTGCCTTATATACCTCTACTAGTGCCCAAGTCAAGGTTAATGGTGCACTCTCAAATATGTTCCCGGTCAGAAAAGTTACGAGACAAGGGTGTCCACTTTCTCCTCTACTGTACATATTAACAATGGAGCATCTGGCTATAGCACTACGGAATAATCCCTCAATCAAAGGAATACAAGTACGGTCTGAAGAGCATAAGTTAGCACTCTGTGCAGACGACATTCTTTTATACATCACATCTCCATCTACGAGCCTGCCAAACATTATTTCGGAACTACATCAATTTGGTCTCTTAAGTAATTTTAAAATGAATTCCCATAAATCAGAAATCCTAAACATATCAATACAACTTCCCTTAGTCGACCAATTGAAGACGGCCTTCCCATTCAAATGGTGTTTCGATTCCCTCACTTACTTAGGTGTCAAAATCACAAGTAAAACAACTCAGTTGTTTGAAGCAAATTTTAAAACAGCTCTGCAGAAAGCCAAATCAGATTTGGAGAAGTGGCATAGGCTCCAGTTATCTTGGCTAGGCAGGATCAATGCAGTTAAAATGGACCTTTTGCCATGCCTCTTATACTTCTTCCAAACAATACCCTTACACCTGCCAGCTTCCTTCTTCTCCCGCCTCAAACAAATGATCCCTCGATTTATTTGGTCTCATGGCCGGGCACGTACCTCGTACATGCTACTGAGCAGATCTAAGTTGACAGGTGGTCTGGGTCTCCCGGACTTTGTGATCTATAGTGATGCATCAATAGGAACATGTATCTTGGACCTCTACCACAGCAGAAACAACAAGAAATGGGTTGACCTGGAAAATGATCTCAACGGCCGTGATTCTCAGATAGTTCTTTGGTCCCTTGGCAGGGGGGTAGAGACAGGTACTTTCTTACCCTTCCTCACACGAAATATGATATCTCTTATTAAAAGCAGAAGGAAGGACCTTCAGATCACAACATTCCCGAGCCTATTGACTCCAATTTATGACAACCCTACCTTTCCTGCGGGATTGGGCAGAGAGATGTATCTAAATAGGAGGAGGGATTCTAGACCTATTCTTCATGATTACCTAAAAGAATCGGGGTTGAAGTCCCTGCAAGAAATTTTCCCAGAGGAAGAGACACCTCCAGGCGCATGGTTCTTTTATGAACAAATAAAGAGCTTTATCCACACAATATGCAAACAGACCAATGTTGGTAAACCATTTACTCCCTCTGAAACGCTTTGCATATCAACAAACCCTCCAGACCACACTGTCTCACTGCTGTATAAAATCTTTCAGGAGGGGAGGACTCCACTGCAGTGTTCTCTAACATGTTTTTCTAAATGGGGAAGTCCCTATCACCTGAGGACACAGCAAAAATTCTTCTCTTCACGTTCAGGTCGTCTCTATGTGCGGTATCACAGGAGAGGAGCTACAAGATCCTGACGAGGTGGTATACAGTAGATGTCCCTCTATGGTTCATGCAGTGTTTCCTACTTCCTACGACCCCTGATAGGTGTTGGAGATGCTTAAAAGAGATAGGCTCTTATGTGCACGTATAGTGGGAATGCCCCCCCCCATAAATGACTTGTGGCTAGCTGTTTTTGAACTTCACAATAAGTTGTCAATTACACAAATTCAACCCTCAGCGAGCTTAGCACTGTTGTCCCTGTGTGACATGTCGATTTCCAGGTATAAGAGGGGTATTCTTAGACACTTCCTTACTGCTGTTAGAAATTTAATCCCAAGATTTTGGAAACAAGAAAAGTTTAGTTTGTGGTGGAACTCAACGATATTTACAGAATGGAGCAATTGATAAGCCAGACCTTAGGAAACATTGATAAAACATACAACACGTGGGCTCCCTGGATTGCCTTTAGGGAGACACCCGATTTAGATCATTGGCTTTCTGGTACCTGAAGAACTACACGTTTGCCTGTTTTTGGACTTCAAAGTTAATCCGTGATCCGGATGTTGGAGCGATATGACTGTATGTTTCCTACTAAGTATACCACATACTCTTTCCACACTCTTTCCCTTTTCCTATTCCCTCTCTTTTCCTTCTCTTTACTTTCTTTGTCCTTTTCTTATCCAGATTGAACTTATTTTATGACTCTTGATTAACCATAATGGATCGTAAAAAGGTGTTACTAAATATCTTTATTAATCTTTTATTATTAATATTTCACAGTATTAAAATAATCAATAATATCATTTGAAAATATAAATCTGTGAGATTTACGGAGTTGTCATAAGGTAACACCCGACTAGTTTGTAATTATCATTTGATATTTGCTGACTTACTTAATTGTACTTACTGTATTTGTGCTTTGTTTCAATAAACTTGATTTATGCAAAAAAATAAAAATAAAGAACTAAAATAATGTGATTTCGTAAATATTCACACCCTTAAACTAATGCTTTAAATTTATGACAGAATTCAGCCTTCTTCGGGTAAGAGTCTATCAGCTTGACACATCTAGAATTAGCAATCTTCGCCCACTCTTCCTTGCAGTAGCTCCAAATCTGTCAGATTTTTAGGCTTTCCTCTGTGTACAGCACCCACTTCAGGTCACCAACAGTTTGTCACCTGGATTCGCAGTAGTGGGTTCTGGCTGGGCCTTTCCAAAGCTGATATTTTTTTGGTGAAGCCATTTTTTGTTGATTTGGAAGTATGCTTAGAATTGTGGTTGTCCTGAAAGGTTAAATTCCTCTTCAGCTTTTTAGTAAAGGCCTGAGGGTTTTGTTGCATAATTTACTGATATTTGGATCTGTTTATAATTCCTTCCATCTTAGCTTAAACCCCAATTCCAGCTGCCAAAAACAGCTAAAAAGCATAATGCTGCCTCCACCAGGTTTCATTGTGGGAATGGTGTTCTTCTGGTGATGGGCATTATTGGCTTTGCACCAAACAACTTGTGGAATTATGGACAAAAATTCAACCTTGGTCTCATCAGACACATTTTCCCACATACTTTTGGCAGATTTGACTTATATTTTGGCAAAACATCACTATCAAATATTACCCTACAGGTCGGACATATGAGAAATACAAGAGATCATTGTCACATGCAGTATACAACTAGTACTTGCCAGAAATTCATGCAGCTCCTATAATGTTGCATGCAGCTCCTGTAATGTTGCTTTTGGTCTCTTGACAGCCTCCTGAACTAATATTTTTCTTGCCTTAGCATTTCAGTTCATTCAAATGTTGACGGATTGTTCGCACTGACACTGATGCACCCAGAGTCTGCAGGATAGCTTGTATTTCTTTGGAACTTGATTGGGGCTGGTTATCCACCATCTGGACTATCCTGAGTTGCAATTTTTCATAAGTTTTTCTCTACCTTGGGTTCTAAACTTGATGATGTTGCGTACCATGGACAAAGGAATATCAAGATCTCCAGGGGTGGACTCATAACCTTGAGATAGTTGACATTTTCCAACAATGTTGGTTCTCAAGTCCTCAGACAGTTCTTCTCTTTCTGTTCTCCATGCTTAGTGTAGCACAGACAGACATCAATGTTAACATTGAGTCAACTTCTCCGCTTTTTATCTGGTTTCCGGTATGATTTTAATGCTTGAAACTAAGTTGTTGACCCACAATTTTGGAAAGGTGCCAACAATTTTGTCCTGCCTATTTTGTGGGTTTTGCGTGAAGTTATGACCAATTTGCCTTTTTTTTGTGTCGTTCCAGTACACACGAAGGAAATAAACATGGGTATAACAAATGATGTGCAATTGCAATAATTTTCTTGGAGAAATACTTCATTCTCTTGAACAATTTCAAGGGTGCCAACACTTTCAGCCATGACTGTATTTTCAATGACATGGAAATATTATTTATACCCTTCTCCTGACTGAAAGCTTTCAACAATGATATCCCTTTGCTGTGTTGTAAGCTGTTTACAAACCATAGCTTTTGCTGTAAAATATGTCAGGAAAATCCTGCTAGAGCAGCCAAAGTTTATATAGGATTAATCAGAATCACTGTAAGTGATGGCTGCTGTGTACTGACTACTATATAACATGAGTGTAAATGTGATTTCTATTTCTTAATAAAATCACATCCCCAATTATAAGAGGGTGTTCACACTTATGCAACTACATTATTTTAGCTTTGTTATTTTTTGTTATTTTTATTACCCCTCAAAATAATTAAAATTTTTTTTCTCAACGGATTTGTACAGATTATCGGTGATGTTAAAAGTGGAAAAAATCTGAAATGATTTTTCACGGTATGATTTTATTGCATGACAAAAACCTGGCATTTTACCAGGGGTGTGTAGACTTTTTATATCACTGTATGTAGTATTATTGGCAATAATGGTCTTCTTATAATGGACTTTGCGATGTAAAAGTATAGAAATAATGTTTCTATATTTCTAATCAATTAGAAATTTATCTTGATTTTTTTTTGTGAGATTTAGGTGTTACATGTATTTTTTTGCAGGCAGTGAGAACATTGCTGTTTATTTGCTCTGGGGTCTTTGTATCTTAGCAACATGCTGAGGAGGGGACCAGATCCAAATTTTGTCCCAGGGCCCATAAGATTTTACTTACGCCACTGGTGATGAGCTTAGAGATGCAATTGTTGCTCCCCATCAATCTGGGTAGTGTTATATGGCCATTTCCAAACAATTTGGAGTCTATCATTGTACAGTGAATGAGATTATTCACATATGGAAAACATTTAAGACAGATGGAAATCTTCACATAAATAGAATCCTAATAAAATCACCCCAAGATCAGACCGTGCAATGCTCAGAGAAATTGCAAAAAACCCAAGAGCTACAGCTTAGACTCTAAAGGCCTCAGCATCTTAAATGTTCAAGTTCATGACCGTACAATAGGACTGAAACTATAGTTTGTCTGGAAGGGTTGGCAGGGGAAGGCCTCTCCATAATTTTGCATCTGAACAAACCACAAAATTTAAGGAACTGTGTGATGAGGATACAAGTGACCAAAGAGGAGATTTTGGCGATAACGCCTTATGTCATGATTAGCGAAAGCCAAACACAGCATATCAGCAACAACACCTCACACCAACTGTCCAGTACGGTAGAGGAGGGGTGATGAATATGGCTTATTTTGCGACCACAGGACCTGGGCATCTTACAATCACTGAGCCAACCATGAACTTCTCTGTATTCCAAAGTATTCTCCTGTCAACTGTGAAGCCATCTATCCAAAAATGGCCAAATCTGGGTCATGTAACAGGACAATGACCCCAAGAACAGTAGAAAATCTACATCAGGATGCCCAAAAAAGAAATGATGCCATGGACGACTCACAGTCCAGAGCTCAACCCAAGTGAAATACTAAGAGCTGTCTATTCTGGTCCTGGCAGCTCCACTTCTGATCCTGGGATCGGCCATCAGTCCCACCTTCCTTCACACATTTGTGATTCACATGTCACTGGCATTCACAGAAGGTTCACTATGGCAGTGACAGGAGTCTTTCGCAGGCCTCTGGCTGCCATGGCAACAAATCGGCCCCTTGCAAAGATGTCGGTGGGGCGCAGGCCAGCGCTGACATCCAGGCATTGCTGTGTGGCTTAAATGTAATTAATTGACAGCAGCATTTAAGTGGTTAACAGCAGCGATTGGAGCTAAGGGTACTTTCACACTGGCGTTTTTTTTAATACGTCGCAATGCGTCGTTTAGGGGAAAAAACGCATCCTGCAAAGTTGTTTGCAGGATGCGTTTTTGCCCCATAGAGTAACATTACCGACGCATTGTGACATATTGACACACGTCGCAACCGTCGTGCGACGGTTGCATCGTGTTGTGGCGGACCGCCGGGAGCAAAAAACGTTAAATGTAACGTTTTTTGCTGCCGACGGACCGCTTTTTCCGACCGCGCATGCGTGGCCGGAACTCCGCCCCCACCTCCCCGCACCTCACAATGGGGCAGCGGATGCGCCGAAAAATGCATCCGCTGCACCCGTTGTGCGACGCATCAAACGCTAGCGTCGGAATCTCGGCCCGACGCAATGCGACGGGCCGAATCCGACGCTAGTGTGAAAGTAGCCTAACTCCGCTCCCAAGTGGTTAACAGCAGCGATTGGAGTGAACTCTGCTCTCTACTTAATTAGAGGCAAGCGCCCCCGCTGTGTAACACCGCCGATATCTGCCCCTCAGTCCCAAATATATCTGTAAGGTAGCACTAATTGGTTAACCACTTAAATGCCATCATCACATATTGATCCCACGTCCCTGGTGCGGCATCGATTCCGGCGTTCATCAGCACGCACCGCGTGATGGCGACACCATATCCTGTAAAAGTCCGTTCTGCCCAAATCATTGAACCCTTACAGGATAACGCCAAAAAAGACCAAAAAAAGAGAAAAATATTTAGAATTGAGAGTCCTCAGTGGTTGATACCTTTTAATGGCTAACTGAAAAACCGGTAACACGGTACCAAGATATATTTCTTTCCTGCAAAAAAAGAGAAACATTTATTGCAATTTAAAAAAAACTAATTGCAATAAAAAGAGATTAAAACGTCATATCCACCCCAAAATGACAGGACTAAAAGCGACATCTCGCCCCACAAAACGAAAAACCAAACTCTCGCCCGTCGGAAAAATAAAACGCGTTATGCGAAGACATGAACTAAAGAAAAAACATGCAACTAAAATAAAAAAAAGAGCGTCCATGTTTGGTGCCGCTTTGGAGAGTCGTGTTTCCAGGGTCATTTTTTACCTCATAATGAACGCGGTAAAAATAACCTCCCCAAAAAAACAATGCCAAAATTGGATTTTTTTTTAACCATTTCACCCCCACGTTGTATTTTTTTCCCCCCTCAATGGCATCATTTTAAAAAAACACCTCATGGGGAAAAATTAAATTAAAAAAAATGGGGGAAAAAAAGAGAAAATGGCTGCAGCAGGAAGGGAAGTGGGTGCATTATTTTTTTTTTTATCACCAGTGTCTCAAAATTTAAACAATTTGTCTGATATTGTGGAGAAAAAGATGATTATTATAATTTTTTTTTTTATAAGAAATCAATGTATGTGAAGTAAATTCTGTCAGATGCTGACTGGCTGCCATAGTGAGCGGGCAGCGGAATAATCCCGTCAGAGACTACAAGTCCCGGCATCCCTCGGGGCGGGGCGGAGCCTGCTGGAGACGCCTCTCGCTGAGGAGGAGGGCGGTGGCGGGAGCTGCGCGCTCGTCGGGACCTGGCCGAGCAGAACCTCGTGAGGGGTAAGCGGGGAAGCGTCCCGGTGTGTAGGCGGCCGCCCCTCCGGGGGTGGAGACCCCTGGTCCCGGTGGGGCCTCGCTCGTTTCCTGTCATGTTTTCTCCCCTCGGTACGGAGCATGGCGGAGCTGTGGCCTGCGCTGCGGCGGGAGCTCAGCCCGCGGGTGACTTGTGTCAGCTCCATTGTTGCTGTCAGTGAATGGAGCCGGCAGAAGTTTGTGGGCCGAGCAGTGCGGCCACAGGGGGCGCTGCAGGACACGCCTCATGGCGGCCATAGGGATAAAAGTTAGGTAATGGGGGGATTGTGGTGAGAGGTGACCACCCAGGAACAAGCTGGAGGAAGAGTGGGGGCACGGTGGAGAGACCACACTATAGGCTAAAGCCGCTGCCCCATGGAAATGGCAGACCCCCTCCTGGGATTTGTGTGGGTCTCTGTGGCCGGACCCCCACTATTCAGTGGTATAACGGGGTCATCCGGACCATGGAAACGCTCTTATAAGGGGGTCGTCCCCTTTCGAGAAACTTAGGGGTCTCCACCGCTGCCTCAGTCGCCGTTGTTTGGCTGCAGCGCTGACGTCACATGAGCCGAGCTCTGTGATTGGCTGCGACGACTGAAACGCTGGACCCCCCATAGGGTAAGTAAAGTGCAGTTGTAAGAAGAAAAAAAACCTACTTACCCTCCCGGGGTCCATCATGGTGTCTACGTTGCTGCATCGGTCTGTTTGGCTGCAGTGGTGATATGGCTGCAGCCGATCACTGACTTCAGCGGCTCGGAGTTGCTCCGGTTACGTTGACAGAGCAGCTGGGCTCCGTGATCGGCCGCAGCGTTCTCGACGTGACGTCAGCGCTGGGACACCACAATGTTCCCCAGGAGGGTAAGTAAAGCAGTTTTTCTTTTTTTCTTACAACCACCAGGAAACGTTTTCTAAAAGGGAGAACTCCTTTTTTATCACTTAGAATAGATTTCCTAGGGCCTAAACACAACATATACCTAATATCAAGCCCGTACAGCAGGCAGATTCCACACGGCATAGGCTAGGGTCACATTGCGTTAGCGCAGTCCGTATAGCGCTACAGACTGCGCTAACGCAATGTCCCAAAAGGGACATTGCAGTCCGTCACTCAAATGATGGCACATCGCTAGCGCACGCCCAATGTGGGCGTGCGCTAGCGATGCGTTCGCCATAGACAGTAATGACGGCGTTAACGGACTACGTTACACCGCATTATGCCACGGTGTAACGTAGTCCGTTAAATGTACCGCCATAAAATACAGCGAGTGTGAATACAGCCGTGCGAAATTCCCATCCTATAACATCTCGCTCTACATCACAAGTTTGGTCATGGCACGGCCTAGTGGATGCAATGTAACCAGCCCGCGCTATAATGAGGGTTTAAAGAGTAATTTAACTTTTGCAAAAAAAAAGTAAATACACTTTTTTTTTTTTGTTTGTTAATCCTTTCAGATCAGCAAGGGTCTGGCTTCTGAGACCCTAAAGGTACCGTCACATTTAGCGACGCTGCAGCGATCTAGACAACGATGCCGATCGCTGCAGCGTCGCTGGAGAGCTGTCACACAGACAGCTCTCCAGCGACCAACGATGCCAAGGTCCCCGGGTGACCAGGGTAAACATCGGGTTACTAAGCGCAGGGCCGCGCTTAGTAACCCGATGTTTACCCTGGTTACCAGCGTAAACGTAAAAAACCCCAAACACTACATACTTACATTCCGGCGCTGTGCTTCTCTGCACTGACTGTGAGCGCCAGCCGGAAAACACAGCGGTGACGTCACCGCTGTGCTCTGCTTTCCGGCCGGCGCTTACACAGTGCAGAGAAGCACAGCGCCGGGGGACAGACACCGGAATGTAAGTATGTAGTGTTTGTTTTTTTTTAACGTTTACGCTGGTAACCAGGGTAAACATCGGGTTACTAAGCGCGGCCCTGCGCTTAGTAATCCGATGTTTACCCTGGTTACCAGTGAAGACATCGCTGAATCGGCGTCACACACGCCGATTCAGCGATGTCTGCGGGAGATCCAGCGACGCAATAAAGTTCTGGACTTTCTGCTCCGACCAACGATGGCACAGCAGGATCCTGATCGCTGCTGCGTGTCAAGCACAACGATATCGCTAGCCAGGACGCTGCAACGTCACGGATCGCTAGCGATATCGTTCAGTGTGAAGGTACCTTAACTGTTCGAACAGACCGCCGATAAGTGCACAGCTCCTTGGTATGCTCAAAGTACAGTAAACTATTCAGTAGAAAGCTCCGATTGTCAGTTGCGGTCCTCATGGCCCCTCAACAGGGTTATGTTTTCAGGACTTCCTTAGTATTGCCCAGGTGATAGAAATATTATCAAGGCACCAGAAGTTTCCACAAGCTCTCGCTTGTGCAATACGGAGGAAATCCTGAAAACGTGTTGTTGGCCAAGAGGACTGGAGTTTGGGAAACGCTGATCTATACCATACAGGCCAATCCTTTTTGAATGCCCCCAATATGCTGAATCTAATTTTAATAAATAAAAACCACATACCTCCCAGAATAAACTCTGGTCCTCCGCTTTGCTGGCTGTTTTTCTTGGCGATCTCATGACTTTTTGTCACATGAGCAGTGTGACCGATCAGCGGGCACAGTTCAAGCAGTGGAGAACCCCTTTAACGTTATGAAATTTGATCCGTTACAGCCCGGGTTAAAAGGGGTTGTCATGAATATGACCCACTTTAAATTTAGCATTTGTGAAAGGCCGGCGTATATCTGTTACACCCTGAGAATTCAGCTACTTCCATCAGGGTCAATATATTATTTGCTGAACAAGAGAACAGCACCTCCAAAAATCATTCATTGATCTAATGCCGCTAGGCAAAAATACATATATATACTTGAAGATGAAGTTCTTGGTTTAACATTCCGATCTTACTGTATGAAGCCCACTGCCACATCATGGCAAACCTCATAGTGGGTCCCTATCGCCCAACTTACCGGCTTGTTGTGCACAGCGCCGCTCTTTCCTGGCACAGAACGATCGTAGAACGCACCTTCTGGTGATTCAGAAGCTTCTGCTGACGCTGCTGGGTGTGACTTCCAACGTCATTCCGATTGACAACCGGCTCATCCAGCCGTCAATCAGAATGAAGTCCCGCCCTGTCGACGGAGCAGATAACGTGACGTCAGCAGAGGCTTCTGAATCCCCGGCAGGAGAGTCTGTGACCAATCTGTGCCGGGAAAGAACAGTGCCAGACACAACAGATAGGTAAGTTGCAATTACCTGCCTGTTAGGTCTTAAGTACTTTTTTGTTTTCTATAAAGTCCTGGATACATCCATTAAAGCGCCTGTTTTGTCAACCGTAGCTCTTGTTTGATTCTCTGTAGTGTGTTGGGCTGGTTGCTTCATGTCCTGTGTTTGGTTGGTGGAGCCATTATACCCAATAAGTATTTCGGAATGGAAGCAATAAAACTGGTAAATTGAACGATGTGGCGAGTTGGTTAAATATCAAGTCCTTGTGCATTTGGAGTGATAACATGGCAACTCTGCAATAATCCTATAAGTGGAGGAATTGATGGATGAGCTAAAATGTCCCTTTAGGCCCCTTTCACACATCAGTTTTTTGCTATCAGTCGCCATCCGTCGAATTAAAAAAAAAAAAAAAAGAATTCGGTGACTTATGCTGCCGAAGCCGCTTTTTCCTCATTATTATTTATTCCATGGCGCTTTACATGTAAGGAGGGGTATACATAATAAAAACAAGTACAATAATCTTAAACAATACAAGTCATAACTAGTACAGGAGGAGAGAGGACCCTGCCCGCGAAGGCTCACAATCTACAAGGGAGGATACAGTAGGTGAGGATAGAGCTGGTCGTGCAACGGTTTGGTCGATTGGTGGTTACTGCAGGTTGTAGGATTGTCGGAAGAGGTGGGTCTTCAGGCTCTTTTTGAAGGTTTCAGTGGTAGGAGAGAGTCTGATGTGTTGTGGTAGAGGGTTCCAGAGTAGGGGTGATACGCGAGAGAAATCTTGTATACGATTGTGGGAAGAGGAGATAAGAGGGGAGTAGAGAAGGAGATCTTGTGAGGATCGGAGGTTGCGTGTAGGTAAGTGCCGGGAGACGAGGTCACAGATGTATGGAGGGGACAGGTTGTGGATGGCTTTGTATGTCATGGTTAGGGTTTTGTACTGGAGTCTCTGGGTAATGGGGAGCCAGTGAAGGGATTGACAGAGGGGAGAGGCCGGGGAATAGTGGGGGGGACAGGTGGATTAGTCGGGCAGCAGAGTTTAGAATAGATTGGAGGAGTTTGAGAGTGTTCGAGGGGAGGCCACAGAGCAGGAGGTTGCAGTAATCAAGGCGAGAGATGATGAGGGCATGGACTAGGGTTTTTGCAGATTCTTGGTTGAGGAATGAACGGATTCGTGAAATATTTTTGAGTTGAAGTCGGTAGGAAGTGGAAAGGGGTTGGATATGTGGTTTGAAGGAGAGATCAGCGTCAAGGATTATCCCGAGGCAGCGAGCTTGTGGGACTGGGGAGAGTGGGTAGCCATTTACTGTAATGGATAGGTTTGTTGGGGGGGGTCACGTGAGATGGGGGAAAGATGATGAATTCTGTTTTGTCCATGTTAAGTTTCAGAAATCTAGCAGAGAAGAGGGATGAAATAGTGGACAGACATTGAGGGATTCTGGTTAGTAGGGAGGTGATATCTGGTCCAGAGATGTAGATCTGTGTGTCATCAGCATAGAGATTATACTGAAAGCCAGGAGTTTTGGAGCTGTCCCAGGCCAAAGGTGTAAATGGAGAAGAGCAGGGGCCCTAGAACTGAACCTTGTGGGACTCCGACAGATAGGGGGCGAGGTGAGGAGGTGGTGTGTGAGTGGGAGATGCTGAATGTCCGGTCTGTTAGGTATGATGAGATCCTGGATAGGGCCAAGTCTGTGATGCCAAGGGATGAGAGGGTCTGTAAGAATAGGGAATGGTCCACTGTGTCAAAGGCAGAGGACAGGTCCAGGAGGAGGAGGACAGAGTAGTGTCGCTTGCTCTTGGCGGTTAAGAGGTCATTGGTGACCTTAGTAAGGGCAGTTTCAGTGGAGTGGTGTGACCGAAAGCCAGATTGTAAGTGGTCAAAGAGGGAGCAAGAAGAGAGATGGGAGGACAGTTCAAGGTAGACATGTTGTTCCAGTAGTTTTGAGGCATAGGGGAGAAGTTATATAGGGCGATAGCTAGATACAGAGGATGGGTCAAGAGAGGGCTTTTTGTGCATAGGTGTCATGGAGGCATGTTTAAAGCTTGAGGGGAAAACACCAGTTAGTGATAGGTTGAAGAGATGGGTTAGGTTTGGTATGAAGACTGTGGTGAGGTTTGGGAGGAGGTGGGATGGGAGCGGGTTAAGTGCACAGGTGGTGAGATGTGATCTTGAGAGTAGAGTGGAGAGTCGATCTTCTGTAATGGTGGAGAAGTTGGTTTTGGAAGTGGAGAGCTGGGAAGTCGGGAGGAAGGGCTCTGGGGTTGTTGACCAAAACTGTCTCTGATGTTATCAATCTTCTGCTTGAAAAATGAGGGAAAGTCTTAAGCTGAGATAAGTGGGGAGGGAGGAGGTGCTGGGGGACAGAGGAGAGAATTGAAGGTGTTGAATAACTGTTTAGGGTTGTGAGACAGGGAGGATATGAGAGATGAGAAGTAGGTTTGTTTAGCTGTGGCGAGTGTGGTCTTGAAAGTAGTGAGGGACTGTTTGAATGCGATGAAGTGCTCGTTGGAGTGGGATCTTTTCCATCTGCGCTCAGCAGCCCTGGAAGCTTGCCTCAGTTCTTTGGTCAGGCTGGTGTGCCAGGGCTGTCTGTTGATATTGCGAGCTTTGGTATGTGTATATGTGTAAGTGGGGCAGCAGATTCCAAAGCTACAGCTCTTGTGGTGTTATATAGAGCGGCAGCGTCATCCGCGGTGTATAAGGAACTTATCTGTGATAGGGAGGAGGGATTCTGAGAATGAGTGTAGGCCAAGGTGCTTAAGATTTCTGTGAGTGTGTGAGAGTTTGTGGGGTGGGGATTGTAGACATTGAGTGGAGAGGGAAGAGAATGTGAGAAGGTTGTGGTCAGAGAGAGGAAGAGGTGAGTTAGAGAGGTTAGATAGGGAGCCGAGGCGGGTGAAGATGAGGTCCAGGTTGTGGCCATCTTTGTGGGTGGCTGCAGAAGACCATTGAGTGAGGCCTCATAGACTTGTATTAGCAACGGATAGCCTCACATTTCATCTGTCGTTCACCGGATCTGTCGAAAATTGTTTAGCCGGAGACAACGGACAAAGTAACATTTTTTGTGTACGTTGAAAAATAGGACAGCGACGAATCCTTCGGCGTCCGTCGTTTGCTAGAATGGAAGCCTATGGGCACCGGATCCGTCAAATGAAGGAATCTGGCGACTGATTCCATTTTTTTAACTGAGCATGCTCCGATTTATTTAGGATCCAGTTAGCCAGATCCGCTAGTCGGAACCGTTGAAAAAACGAATCCATTGCATCAGTTTTTCACAAACTGAAACTGATTGTGACTGCACAAACTGATGTGTGAGAGGGGCCTTACCTGTCAGACCCCTACGGTGAAGGAGGAACATCTTCACTAGTTAAAGGAGTTGTCCACTAATTGAACAACCCCTTCTTAACACCTATGTTTCCCCCTTAGTGAGAGCAGTTGCAGCGCTTGCTTTTTCTGGATATTTTGTTTGCCCAGAGGAGGGAAGCTAGAACTGATTGGCCGCAGGGATTATGTGGCATAACAATGTCATAAGGTCCGTGGAAGAGCAAGTGCCGACACCGCTGGAATGGTGTCAACACTGGAGGTGAGTATGGTGTTAGTACAGTATTGAAAAGTAATGGACATCCCCTTCAAGACATCAACAGTAGAAGTGATAAGACAGCCAGGCACACTTGTACTACTCTGGGACAGCAAATAGATGCCGGCTGCAGGACCACGGGTGCCACTCCACATAAAGTCCAATAGTTGAAAATGCAAATGTAAAGAAATGGTCAAGGCACTCACCGTCCCATTTATGTCCTTAATTTGGATATCACACTTGAACAGCAAGGAAGTGTGAAGAGGAGACGCAACGGACGACGGCCGTTTCGTGCCGGTATGTGCTTCTACGAGTCTAGGGCATACCGGCGCGAAAGGGCTGTCTGTTGCGTCTCCTCTTCATACTTCTTTGCTGTTTTAAGAGATTTCCAAATAAAGGACATAATTGGGACCGTGAGTGCTTGGACCACTTCTCAACATTTGCATCCCCTTCAAGACAAATGCCTTCACACTGAAGTATGCCCATTCTGATTATTACTCAGGAATAGGATGGTGTGACAATAAGGTTCAGGGGACGAGGTGCTAATTACCTTGGTTTAAGACCATCTGAGCTTAGACCAATACCATATGAGAGGTCTATATCTCTTTCTGACTGTCACATCCTCATGGGGGATGTGATGGTTATCACTTGCTTTTCTAAAGGTACCGTCACATTAAGCGACGCTGCAGCGATCTAGACAACGATGCCGATCGCAGCAGCGTCGCTGTGTGGTCGCTGGAGAGCTGTCACACAGACCGCTCTCCAGCGACCAACGATGCCGAAGTCCCCTGGTAACCAGGGTAAACAACGGGTTACTAAGCGCAGGGCCGCGCTTAGTAACCTGATGTTTACCCTGGTTACCATTGTAAAAAAAAAAACACTACATACTTACATTCCTGTCACGTCCCCGGCGTCCGCTTCCCTGCACTGTGTAAGCGCTGGCCGGAAAGCAGAGCGGTGACGTCACCACTGTGCTTTGCTTTACGGCCAGCGCTGACACTGGGGGATGCAGGGAAGCTGCCGCTGAGGAACGTGACAGGAATGTAAGTATGTAGTGTTTTTTTTTTTTTTTTTTTTAACTTTTACTATGGTAACCAGGGTAAACATCGGGTTACTAAGCGCGGCCCTGCGCTTAGTAACCCGATGTTTACCCTGGTTACCAGTGAAGACATCGCTGAATCGGCGTCACACGCCGATTCAGCGATGTCAGCGCGTGATCCAGCGACTAAATACAGTCCTGGACTTTCCCCAGCGACCAACGATCTCCCAGCAGGGGCCTGATCGTTGGTCGCTGTCACGCATAACTATTTCGTTAACGATATCGTTGCTACGTCACAAAAAGCAACGATATCGTTATGTGTGACGGTACGTTAAGCGACGTTGCAGCGATATAGACAACTATCCGACCTAAACTAGATTGCTGGAGCGTCGCTGTAGTGTCGTCAAACACCGCAACTCCAGAACGATGCAGGAGCGATCCAGTGACGTAACGGCGATTCACTTATCGTTCTCGCTCCATGTAAAAACGTTGTCGACGACGTTGCTTTTGATGTCAAACATGACGATACACGCCGATCTAACTACCAAATAAAGTTCTGGACTTCTAGCTACGACCAGCGATATAACAGCGGGATCCAGATTGCTGCTGCGTGTCAAACACAACAAGATCGCTATCCAGGACGCTGCAACATCACAGATTGTTGTCGTTCTCGTTGCAAAGTTGCTGAGTGTGATGGTACCTTTACTTTCTTTGCTCGAAAAGTAATGGTTTTTTTTAACTGTTTTCAATTCACAATCTTCATGGTTGGGTTGCATTACCGTACTAGCATCCATTCAACTTGCAGAAATGATGCCATTATAGAGAATGGGATAAATTTTCATTCCTAAAGGAATGTTTGATCGTGGCTCTCTATATTGAATTGCTTAGACCCCTTTTTATTTGCTTGCTTGTTCTAGTTGTATCAGCTCTTAGTACTTGGCAAGGATGCCGTAACCAGAAATTCTCTAAGATGGAAATATCTCCAACTACAGTTGTCTGTTTCAGCTTAAATAAATTTGAGTACTTAAGGTTATGTCCTAAGGGACACACCCAAAAAAAAAAAAAAAAGTTAAGGCTACGTTCACACGTTCAGTATTTGGTCAGTATTTTATATACATACTTTTAAACCAAAATCAGGAGTGGAACATTCAAAGAAAAAGTATAATAGAAACATGTCACCATTTCGGCATTTTCCCCCTCCTGGTTTTGGCTTACAAATGCTGATGAAAAATACTGTCCAAATCCTGAACACGTGAACGTGACCTACAGTTGTGGCCAAAAATATTGACGCCCCTGCAATTCTGTCATATAATACTCAGTTTCTTCCTGAAAATGATTGCAAACACAAATTCTTTGTTATTATTATCTTCATTTAATATGTCTTAAATGAAAAAACACAAAAAATTGTCCTAAAGCCAAATTGGATATAATTCCACACCAAACATAAAAAAGGGGGTGGACAAAAGTATTGGCACTGTTCAAAAAATCATGTGATGCTTCTCTAATTTGTGTAATTAACAGCACCTGTAACTTACCTGTGGCACCTAACAGGTGTTGGCAATAACTAAATCACACTTGCAGCCAGTTGACAGGGATTAAAGTTGACTCAACCTCTGTCCTGTGTCCTTGTGTGTCCCACATTGAGCATGGAGAAAAGAAAGAAGACCAAAGAACTGTCTGAGGACTTGAGAAACCAAATTGTGAGGAAGCATGAGCAATCTCAAGGCTACAAGTCCATCTCCAAAGACCTGAATGTTCCTGTGTTTGCGGTGCGCAGTGTCATCAAGAAGTGTAAAGCCCATGGCACTGTGGCTAACCTCCCTAGATGTGGACGGAAAAGAAAAATTGACAAGAGATTTCAATGCAAGATTGTGTGGATGTTGGATAAAGAACCTCAACTAACATCCAAACAAGTTCAAGCCGCCCTGCAGTCCAAGGGTACAACAGTGTCACCCGTACTATCTGTCGGCGGCTGAATGAAAAGGGACTGTATGGTAGGAGACCCAGGAAGACCCCACTTCTTACCCCGAGACATAAAAAAGCCAGGCTGGAGTTTACCAAAACTTACCTGAAAAAGCCAAAAACGTTTTGGAAGAATGTTCTCTGGTCAGATGAGACAAAAGTAGAGCTTTTTGGGCAAAGGCATCAACATAGATTTTACAGGAGAAAAAAAAGAGGCATTCAAAGAAAAGAACATGGTCCCTACAGTCAAACATGACGGAGGTTCCCTGATGTTTTGGGGTTGCTTTGCTGCCTCTGGCACTGGACTGCTTGACCGTGTGCATGGCATCATGAAGTCTGAAGGCTACCAACAAATTTTGCAGCATAATGTAGGGCCCAGTGTGAGAAAGCAGGGTCTCCCGCAGAGGTCATGGGTCTTCCAGCAGGACAATGACCCAAAACACACTTCAAAAAGCATTAGAAAATGGTTTGAGAGAAAGCAATGGAGACTTCTAAGGTGGCCAGCAATGAGTCCAGACCTGAATCCCATAGAACACATGTGGAGAGATCTAAAAATGTCAGTTTGGAGAAGGCACCCTTCAAATATCAGGGACCTGGAGCAGTTTGCCAAAGAAGAATGGTCTAAAATTCCAGCAGAGCATTGTAAGAAACTCAATGATGGTTATCGGAAGTGGTTGGTCGCAGTTATTTTGGCTAAAGGTTGTGCAACCAAGTATTAGGCTGAGGGTGCCAATACTTTTGTCTGGCCCATTTTTGGAGTTTTGTAAAACAAGAGGGGATTATAGGGAGAGAAATGGGAAGCGCAGACTTCTGAGTGTAGTAGTTAGTTTCCCAAGGTGTGTACTCAGTGTGAATCCACTCACCTTTTTGGTGTCTTGATATACTGTGTATAGATCCAATCCATGGATCACTCCATTCCTCTTTCCACTCAGTTTGCTGCAAAAGATCTGGGAACTGAAGAGCGCACTGAACAGTGCTTTCATAGGCGATAACACTTTGTGGATGTTTTTCCCAGCAATTTGCGCTCCTGAAGGATGATGATGATGGAACTCGATATTCTGATTCAAGGATGATTTTTATTTCAAACTTTTTGGAGTTTTGTGTGAAATGATCAATGTTTTTTGCTTTTTGCTTCATTCTCTTTTGTGTTTTTTCATTTAACACAAATTAAATGAAGATAATAATACCAAATAATTTGTGATTGCAATCATTTTCAGGAAGAAACTGAGTATTATCTGACAGAATTGCAGGGGTGTCAATACTTTTGGCCACAACTGTAAGTGTTAGTACCTGTTCCTGTATACTTCAGTCGTTGGTTAGGTGATTTAGCAAGGGCAATTACAGCAAATCTGATGAAGTTAACCATATACATAAGTGAAGTCTATCAATATAGACTCTTTGGGGAAAAAAGAGGAGTTATAACTAGAAAAATAATTGCTTTTGTTGGAGCTCCCCATCCATACATTGTTGATTGAATGATATCTAAAACTTTCTGTTGAACCAGGATATTATTCTTGGGATCTTTCTTCAGGTATAATATCTTAGAAGGGTGCTTACTCCCTATCTGAGAGTTCCTTGGTCATCATCTCTCAGCTGCTGTCAAGGATGAGGTGGAACAATGATGATTCCTTGCTGGTAATTTGATTTTCCTGAAACCATGACAGTACCCCAATTTATTCCGTCCCTTTGGCTTATGGTTGATGGTGGTTGTGCATCTTCTCTTCTCACAGTGAAGAATGGGCTTGAGTGAATGTATAAATAAAAAAAGAATAATGATTATAAATGGGGTGACTCTTAAACCACATTGAAGGAGGAAGTGTGAGTTGCCTTTCTATTTTGCGCGCTTGGCTTCCTGTCCCGAGATGGGGGAAATCCATTTTTCGGGCACTGTCATGTGTTTCATGAAAATCAAATTAACAGTATGTTTTTTTTTTTTTTTTTTTTTTTACACTACCAGAGGTCATGGACGACCGAAGTCCTCCTCTCCACTCTCACGGCGATTCACAGCACATCCTGTATACTTTATTTATTATAGCGCCATTTATTCCAGGGCGCTTTACATGCGAAAAGGGGTATACATAATATAAAGGAGTACAATCATCTTAATACAGGTCAAAACTGGTATAGGAGGAGAGAGGACCCTGCCCGCGAGGGCTCACAATCTACAAGGGATGGGTGAGGATACAGTAGGTGAGGGTAGAGCTGGTCGTGCTGCAGTTTGGTGGATCGGTGGTTTGAGGGTTGTAGGCTTGTCGGAAGAGGTGGGTCTTCAAATTCTTTTTGAAGGTTTCCATGGTAGGCGAGAGTCTTATGTTGGGGGTAGAGAGCTCCAGAGAAAGGCCAGAGTCATACTACCATAGAATACGGCCGAGTGCTATGTGAGAAAACATCGCATAGCACTCTGCCCAGTGTTAAACTATGGGGCAGCTCACATCAGCGTTTATTTTCTCTGCCGTATTTGGCGTGGTGTAAAATGGCAGCATGCTGCGATTGTCACTGTGACTCGCCAATGCAAACCTATGGGTGCGTGAAAAAATTGCACAGCACTCGGACCATGCGAGTGGTGTCCGATTTTTTTTTTTTTTTTTTTTTCCTCTACTCACCGATGTCCTTTGAAAAGCCGGCAATTCCTCTGCCGCATACAGTAAAATCACAGTAACGGGTTATAATAGAAAAGATTATATACACATAGAATACATAGATATATATCGTATATACTCCAGTATAAGCTGAGATTTTCAGCCCATTTTTTGGGGGCTGAAAGTCCCCCTCTCGGCTTATACTCGAGTCATACCCAGGGGTCGGCAGGGGAGGGGGAGCAGGGGCTGTCTAATTATACTCACCTGCTCCTGGCGCGGTCCCTGCAGGTCCCTGGCGCCCCAGCTTCCTGTAATGAGCGGTCACATGGTACCTCTCATTACAGTAATGAATATGCGACTGCCGTGGTTAGTGCGCGCCCTCTGCCTGAACGTCAGTGCAGAAGACGCTAAAGATGAAACGGCGCCGGAACGAAGTCAGGTGAATATTGAAAGTGGCGGGGGCCTGAGTGACGGAGAGGTGAGTATGTGATTTTTTTTTTTTATTATTTTTTTTTTTATCGCTGCAACAGCAAATGGGGCTAGTGTCTGTATGGAGCATCTTATGGGGCCATAATCAACGTTTGTGCAGCACTATATGGGGCAAGTGTCTGTATGGGGCCATAATCAACATTTGTGCAGCATTATATGGGGCAAATGTCTATATGGAGTATCTTATGGGGCCATAACATTTGTGCAGCACTATATGGGGCAAATGTCTATATGGAGCATCTTATGGGGCCATAATCAACATTTGTGCAGCATTATATTGGGCAAATGTGTCTATGGAGCATCTTATGGGGCCATTATTAACCTTTATGCAGGATTATATGGGGCATATTTTAATATGGAGCATCTTATGAGGCCATCGTAAACTTTATGGAGCATTATATGGGGCTCCTGATTCAATATGGATATTCAAAAACACTTAACCTACTGATGTCTCAATTAATTTTGCTTTTATTGGTATCTATTTTTACTTTTGACATTTACCGGTAGTTGCTGCATTTCCCACCCTAGGCTTATATTTGAGTCATTAAGTTTTCCCTGTTTTTTGTGGCAAAATTAGGGGGTCGGCTTATACTCGGGTCAGCTTATACTCTAGTATATACGGTAGATGTCAGTTCACACAATTCAGCAGCTGCGTAGTGTAAAATCACAACAGGAGCCAACAGGATAGAAGAGATGGATTACATACAGTAAATACACATAGAATAGATATACAGATCTCCGTGACAAATAAAATTTTTACAGTGTGTGCAGTTTACTGTGCATTTATTTAATAAAAGATTGAAAAAAATGACATGGGCTCACGTGCAATTTTCTTAACCAGCAGAGGTTAAGCAGACGGCTGGGGGCAGATTTTTATAGCCTGGGACGGGGGTAATGCCCATGGAGCTTCCCATGTTATTACTATCAGCTCACAACTTTATACTTAGCCTTTACTGGCTATTAAAATGGGGGACCCTAAAAACAATAATGTAGGGTCGCCGTATAATTAATAACCAGCAAAAGGCTATGCAGACAGCTGCAGGATGATATTAATAGCCTAGGAAGGAGTCATGGATACTGGCTCATCCCTCCCCCCCCCACCCCAGGATAAAAACATCAGCTCTAAGCAACCCCAGAAAAGGCGCATCAATAAGATGTGCTGGCACTTAGCCTTGCTCTTCCCACTTGCCCTATAGCAGTGGCAAGTGGGGTGATAGTTGGGGGGTGGGTGATGTCACCATTGTATTGCCAGGTGACATCAAGCCCCGAGGTTGGTAATGGGGAGGCATCAATAAGACCCCCATTACTAACCCTATAGTCATGGCATATAAAAACACACCCGGAATAAAGTCCTTTAATTGAATGACAGACTCCTTTAATAAATCTTAATTAAACCATACTTACGACCTCACCCATTGCACCGACGCCATTGTCATCTGCAAAAGTTAAAGAAAACAAAAAAAAACGAACAGTATTCCTCACCTTTCCGCAGAGATGCTTTCAAACCTTTTATCCCACGACGGGTCTAGTTCTGCTACATCTAGATGGCAGGGTGGATGCATGATGTGACCATACAGCTTGTCATCCAGCAGAGACACTGAGCAGTGTGTGCTCAGTGTCTCCCTGTGAACTCCTATTCCCTGTCTGAGAGCACCACGAGTGTGAGACAGTTATCCTGCTCCCTGTGCCGTCAGACAGGTCCTGCGAGTTCACAGCCAATTAACTCACTTCACCTATGTGATGTCAGCTCGGCAATTTTTCCCACGGCGCTGTCGTCAGGAAGGTGACGTGAGATCTATCTGTATACCTATTATATGTGTATATAGTCTAACCTGTTGCTCTGTGATTTTACTTTACTTCGCACATGAGTTGCTTGCTTTTATTCTATCTATATATAAAGTGTGTTTTGAAGAATATTTTCCCTTCCCCGTGACAGCATCGGTACATGAAAGATGGTCCCGCCCCCAGGAACAGGAAACCTGCAATGGAGATAAAAGATGGGGGCGGCACCTCTCTCCTCAATTTGGTTTCCTGCGGGGAACCTGCAGTGCTGCATGCGGGGGAATCTCCCTCTGCCTGGCCGGTTTACTGACCGAGGTCTGCGGCGGGAGCAGCAGCGTGCACGCGTCGCTTCACACCTGGATGAATGAAAGCTGCATGTGCGTCCTTCCTGTCTGCGGACTCCCCGGCGTCCGCTCCTGGCCGGAGACTGGTCCGGGGAGAAAACTAAAGGGGGCGTGCCCATCACAACGCTGGCGCCAAGTGAATGGGAGAACTTCCGGTTTGTAAACCGGAAGTGAGCTACATGCCGAAGGGAGCGGTGTGCTGACACTCCCTGAGGAAGATCAGAGACGCACACACCGCTTCCTGCCCAAACATTTAAACTGCAAGGCGGCAAGCAGGTGCTGGCAAAAGCCTCCATGGCAGACCCTGCGGAATCGGCGATCCCAGCAGAAAACCCACAGCTCGTCGGCATATCCGCTTTTCATATATTCTGGGAAGGCTTCTATCACATAGTGCACATACTTTATTCTTTTGTTTAGAGGTAGCTTTCTTTTCCTGTAAAATATAATTATATATATATATATATATACCGTCCATGTATAGAGAAAACTGTGACTGAAGAGTCCTCATCGTTACTCCAGAATATTAAGGCTATTGTTAGGGACGAAGTGCAAAGCACAGTAAAGGAGCAATTGAAACATGGGTTGCAGAGCTCCGTAAATCCGCCTTCTACGCCTGCCCAAACTTCTGATATAGAATCTGAGGGTGAACCGGGAGAGCTTCCACCCAGGGAGGACTTGGACCTGGACTCTTCGCCCGTATGTTTTATCTGAAGATGTGGGGAAGTTGTTAAAACTGGTCAGATCTACCTTGGGGGTTGAGACACCAAAAGAAAAACAAGCAATTCAGGACTCCATGTTCAGCAATTTGGAAGGGAGGAAACGGAGAATTTTTCAGTTTCATGATAATATATTAAATCCTAATTTAAAAAGGAATGGAAAAAAACGAATAAAAAGATTTCAGTTCCTCAGGCCCTAAAACGTAAATATCCCTTTGACGAGGAAATTTGTGAAAAGTGGGAAAAGGCACCTAAGTTAGACGCGGCTATTGCAAGTACCTCTAGGGGCATAGCGCTTCCTTTTGAGGATATGGGTGCCTTAAAAGACCCCCTAGATAAAAAGGCAGATGCCTTTCTAAAAATCAGCCTGAGAAGCTTCGACTTGGGTGTTCAAGCCAGGGGTAGCAGCTACTTACACTGCCCGTGCCATGGTTAGATGAACTAAGCGACCAAATACAAGACAAGTGTCCAAGAGACAGACTTCTAGAAGTCATCCCTTCATTACAAAATGCAGCGGGGTTCCTGGCAGACGCTGCCATTGATTCACTACGTTTTGCTGCCCGGGCAAGTGCCCTCTCTAATTCAGGCAGAAGAGCGTTATGGTTAAAGTGGAATGCTGACTTTCAGTCAAAAGTGAAGCTCTGTGCTGTACCCTGTGAAGGGCAATACTTGTTCAGGAAGGCATTAGATGAAATTTTAGAAAAAGCTGCGGATAAGAAAAAGCATTTCCCTCCACCCCCTTCTTTAAACGCAGTTGGAATGACACTTGTCCGTCCTTTCGGGGATCAGGTAAAGCAGGCCGAGGCCGTCCAACCGATAGGCCCGCACGAGGAAAGACCTGGGGCGAAAGAAGGGAGAGAGGTTTTCTATTCAATACACCTCCTCCAAAACCACTCTAAACAATGACGCCAGGTTCCAAGTGGGGGGGAAGGCTGCGTTTTTTTGTCCATCAGTGGGTAAGCTTACAAACCATCTCAATGGATAATCAACCTGTTATCCGAGGGCCTACGATTAAACTTTGTCTCCTTGCCTCCTCACCGGATAAAAATCACTCGCGTTGCCAAAACGAACCAAATAACACTAGAAAAGGAAATTAATCTCTTTCTAGACAAAGAAGTCCTGATAAGAGTACCTCCACAAGAAATAGGGAAGGGGTTTTTCAGCACCCTATTCCTCACGCCAAAACCGGATGGGTCGTTAAGGACAATCTTCAACCTAAAAGCACTAAACAAGTTCATCCGAGTAGAAAAATTCAAAATGGAAACTCAAACGGCAGTAAAATTACTGTATCCAGGATGTTACATGGCGGTAATAGACCTTACAGATGCTTACGATCATGTACCAATCTGCGTGGAGCATCAACAGTATCTAAAGTTGTTTGTGCAGCTGGAGCAGGTCTACACCCTACATTACCAATGTCTCCCCTTCAGGGTATCGGTGGCTCCTCGTATCTTCACAAAAATAATTTCAGAAATAGCATCCTATTCCTTCGTGAGGAGAGAAAATATTCTACTAGTACCCTATTTAGACGATTTCCTCCTTTTATAGCAGACAATAAAGAAGATTGCACAAAGGCAGTTACGAGGGTGCGAGAGTTACTGACCAGGCTGGGGTGGATAATAAACTTAAGGAAATCAAGAATGATTCCAGTCCAGATGCAGGAGTTCCTGGGGATTCAGTTAAATTCAGTTAAATTCAATCAGACAAGACTGTGTCCTTCCAGACATCAATATCGAGGCCATAAAACAACGAATAAGACAAATACAGGCGGCCCAGTCCGTCTCGGTGAGGGAAGCCATGTCCCTCTTAAATATGCTGACGGCAACAATTCCGGCGGTCCAATGGGCACAATTACATTCAAGGGACTTACAATAGCATATCCTGCCAGGCTGTATCAATCAGTGGGTGTTTTCCTGAACTTGGTCCACACCCCAAATCAAGTTTCTGAGACTGGGATAAAAGGTTTGATACTATATATAAGTGTAATTGAATTTTATACTAATAGGATTTGTACTGTGTTTTTATGATACCTGAAGAAGGATATATACTGTATCCGAAACGCGTTGTATCTCTTCTATTTTAAGTTATGAAATATCATCTTTGAATGTGAGTCCTGGGAAGCGCTGCCATTCATGGGCTGGATGTGCTTTTCTTGAATGGCAGATCCTGTCAGAACAAACAAAACCCCTACAACCTAAATCGGAAAATCGTATTGTCACAACAAGTACGGGACTCTCTAAACTGGTGGTTAAAATCCGAAAATTTAAAAAAAGGGGTCCCATGGTCAATCCAGAATCCGGTGGTACTAACCACGGATGCGAGCCCCCCAAACCTGTCAGATCAGATCCTACAAGGCCTATGGGATCCTCAGATGCAATCAGCTTCCTCAAACCTGAAGGAACTAACAGCAGTAAGGCAAGCGATTCTTCAAACAGAAGAGGACATCAAAGGGAGACATCTAGTAGTGTTGTCCGACAACAGCACAACAATATCGTATATAGATCGACAGGGAGGAACAAGTTCGAGTTCCCTGATGGAAGAAGCAAGAAGACTATTTCGTTGGGCTGAAAATCATCTACCTCTTACAAGTACACACTTAAAAGGGTTGGACAACCTTGTTGCAGATTTTCTGAGTCACGTGCTGCACCAGGACGAGTGGTCTCTAAAGAAATTTTTGGAGAAATCTGTGCCATCTGGGGGCTTCCTCAAGTGGATCTTTTTTCCACAAAACAGAATCAAAAGGTAGAAAGATTCTACTCTCTGAACCCGAAAGAGAACCCGAGAGAGTAGATGCGCTGCTACACCAATGGAAATTTCAACTAGCCTACGCGTTTCCCCCCAATTCCATTAATTCCTACAGTCCTGAAAAAGATCCGAGAAGAGAAAGCACGCATAATCCTAATCGCACCCTTCTGGCCAAAGAGAGCATGGTTCAGTTGGCACAGACGTATGTCCATTTCGTACCCGTGAATCCTTCCAGATATTCCAAACCTCCTACACCAGGGTCCAGTAACACATCCTTAAGTGCACAATCTGCACCTCACTGCTTGGAACTTGAGGGGACTTGTGCTAGCAAAAGGATTCTCTGACCCGTTAGTTGCTACTCTGCTGTCCAGTCGAAAGAAGATCACAACTGATAAATAACAAAAAGTATGGGGAAAATTTTTAGAATTTTCAGGTCGATGTATAACAGATACCATTCAGAAAGTCCCTATGACAGAGATCCTAGAATTTCTCCAAAAGGGTCTGGAGAGAGGATTATCTAACAGCACCCTAAAGGTGCAAGCCTCGGCACTTAGTGCCCTGTTTGACCAAAAGTTGGCTGATCACCCTTGGGTGTGTAGGTTCATTCCGGCCTCCTTTACAGCCAGACCATTCAAACCTCGTCCAAAGGTTGCTCCCCGGGATCTAAATTTAGTTTTAAATGCTTTAACCACCTTTCCCTTTGAGCCTCTTTCCTCCCATATCTGTAAAAGCGCTAACCTTAAAAACTGTTCTGATTGCCCTTACCTCAGCCAGACGCAATAGTGAACTCCAGGCTATGTCTATAGACCCTCCTTACACTACCTTTCTGGAGGACAGAGTAATTATAAAGTCTGACCCGGCCTTCTTACTAAATTCAATTCAAAATTTCACAAGCACCAGGAGATAGTTTTGCCCTCATTTTGTGCTAACCCGAAATCCCAGGGAGAAGAAACCTTCCATTGTTTGGACGTCACACGTTGCCTACTTCAGTATATAGAAGTGACAAATCCATGGTGACAGTCTTCAGCCCTTTTTGTCTCCTTCAAGGGGGCAAACGGGAAAAAAGGCCACAAAATCAACCATTGCACGGTGGCTCCGTATGGCTATATCACTTACGGGGCAAGCCCCTCCACTTGGTGTTACGGCCCACTCTACTAGGGCTATTGCCACATCATGGGCACAGAGAGAAAATGCGTCTATAGAGCAAATTTGTAATGCAGCAGTATGGTCTTCACCCTCTACTTTCTTCCGCCAATATAGATTAAATCTGGGGCTATCAAATCTCGCATTTGGGAGAAAAGTGCTATCCGCTGTTATCCCACCCTAGGAGTTCTTGATATTTCTTCTCATGTACCGGTGCTGTCATGGGGAAGAAAAAAAATAATTACTTACCGGTAATTTGATTTTCCAGATCCTTGACAGCACCGCTCTAATTCCCGCCCTATCTTATGATGGTTGTGTGATTCACAAAAAAAAAAGAGAAACATTGATACATATATAAGATGGGGTGTTAACTACTTAGTATAACAATAAATAGATAGTCTCTGGAAATTAATATAATGTACATATGCCTAAACTAACAAAGCGGTTACCTTGCATTCTCTGTAAACAAACTGAGAGAGGTGCCGCCCCCATCTTTTATCTCCACTGCAAGTTTCCTGTTCCTGGGGGCGGGACCATCTCTCATGTACCGGTGTTGTCATGGATCTGGAAAATACCGGTAAGTAATTATCATTTTTCCTTTGCAAACGATGTATAAATGACTTAAGAGAATTGCTCTATGTATAAGCTCATGTTAAAATCGCATTGCAGTCAGATATAAATTGGATGCTAGGTGTGAAAAATCGGATTGTACTCGCGTGACACCTGCATTACACTCGCGCGACTCTTGGCAGGGAGACTCAGACTGATTTTTTTCATACGTTTACTGTGACTCCGGCCTAAGGGTGAATCGCGGACAAAATCTTGTATGCGATTGCGGGAAGGGAGGAGCTGAGAAGGCGATCTTGTGAGGATCGGGGGTTGCGTGCAGGTAAGTACTGGAAGACCAGGTCAGAGATGTATGGATGGCCTTGTATAGTATGGTTAGGGTTTTAGGCTGAAGTCTCTGGGTAATGTTGAGCCAGTGAAGGTTTTGACAGGAGGGATGCTGGGGGATTAGTTGTGCAGCAGAGTTTAAGAAAAAACATTGTAGTTTTGCAACAGATTTACTCTGATGTTCATAGGCCTGTGCTGTTACCTGTGTGATCGGCCCAGGGGAATGGTGTAGCCAACGTAGTCACCCCCAGTATTGACAGTCGTTGTATGATGTACCTGCGAGATCTCAAGAGCTTTATGGTTGATTATATGGTTGATTTTTTTTTTTTTTTTTTTGTCTTCCCTTTCATCCAGGTTTCAGTCGTAGAAACGTTCAGAATGGATGACAAGCGGATTTGGGAGCACATTGGCTGTAGCTTTGTACAACATTATTATAATCTGTTTGACACTGATAGAGCGCAACTAAAAGCAATATATGTGAGTATCTGAAAAGACTGTATTACACCCCTGATGGGGTCTGTAAGAATGTGTTCACATGTTGCAATTTTTTTACTTTTTGTTTTGTTTGTTTTTTTCTTATTGATTTTTGTCATTGGGGTTATAACCCCTTCACCCTGCAAGCCTGTTTTCGCCTTTTTTGCAATTCTGAGAAGGGACAAAAAACAGTCATAGGAGCGCATGCGAGACGGTGAGTTGATATAAAATCTTCATTTTGGAAGCTAATAAATGAAGATTTTATATCAACTCACTGTCTCCGTTTTTTTTGTCCCTTGTTTGATCCTCTTGTGAGGCATCTGGCTGGAGCTGCAGCGTATCTTCTGATTTAACCACCCCTAACACCAGCTTGGCGCTCCTGTGAAGCCATTCTTCATTTTCTTTTTCTCTAAAATTTTGCAATTCGGACCAGTGTCACTTTGAGATAACTCTGGATCGCTTCAGCGTTTCCCACTGATTCTGTGAGATTTTTTTGTGCCATATTGTATTTCATGATGGTGGTATAATTTTTTCAATATTTTTTAACGTTTTGCCATTTTCTTACTTTTAGCTTGTATGCCTTTAAATAAGTGTGCTATATCACAAAAAAATAGTTAATAAATAATATTTCCTTCATGTCTACTTTACATCAGCACAAGTTTTAAACATTTTTTATTTTTGTAAGAAAACGGTGAAAAGTTTTCTCATTTTTCCAACAAAATTTACAAAACCATTTTTTTTTGTGGGTCTACATCACATTAGAGGTGACTTTGAGTGATCTATATGACAGAAAATGCACATGGTGAACACCATAAAAATTCAGTTGATCTCGACTCTCAACTTCCTGATCACTTGCATAAAAATAAATGCCAATACAGTATCAATATAAAGTACAGATCATTGTGCAAAAACCTGCTTTGTACAGTTCTGTAAAGAGACACATGGAGCCGTTAAGGCTCTTGCCATCAGACGATCACAAATTAGGTTTTTTTTAAAGTGATTTTTCTTGTGCAATAGTAGTAAAACATAAAGTATAAATTACCGTGTATACTCGAGTATAAGCTGACCCGAGTATAAGCAGAGACCCCTAATTTTGCCACAAAAAACTGGAAAAACTTAATGACTCGAGTATAAGCCTAGGGTGGAAAATGCAGCAGCTACCGGTAAATGTCAAAAATAAAAATATACCAATAAAAGTAAAATTAATTGAGACATCAGTAGGTTAAGTGTTTTTTAATATCCATATTTAATCAGGAGCCCCATGTAATGCTCCATACAGTTCATGTTGAGCCCCATAAGATGCTCCATACAAAATGCACCCCATATCATGCTGCAGAAATGCTGATTATGGCCCCATAAGATGCTCCATACAGACATTTGCCCCATGTGATGCTCCATAAATGCTGATTATGCCCCATAAGATGTACCCAAAATGTTAAAATGCCAGTAAATATATATAAAAAATTGTCATAGAGGTCAAAATTGGCTGTGACACCAGGAGGTTAAGAACAGGCTTTTTCTCTATTGCCTCTCATTGGAGGACACAGGAACCATGGGGTGTATGCTGCTGCCACTAGGAGGCTGACACTATGCACAAAAAAGTTAGCTCCTCCTCTGCAGTGTACACCCCACCGACTGGCATTATGAACTTCAGTTTAGCTTAGTGTCAGTAGGAGGTGGACACGGGTCTTTCATTAGACCCTTATCTACCTAGACCTACCATGTGCATCGATCCTTTTCAGATTTTCCAGAGTGATACAGGGTGAACAGTCACACCTGTAATCCCACAAATAGGACTATGAGTACGGCGTGTACTGCCACCCCGTATCCTCATAGATCCCAAAGCAGGACCAAGATCCTAGCACACAAGCATGCTTAGAAGTCGCCCACCAGAGCCTCTCGGTTGGAGGAGACGAGGACGTCCATCAGCTCCCTGGACGTCTGATATTTTCCCCGGATTGAGGTTAGTAAGGACGGCGTGGGATGTTTTAGGTGAGTATTCCTACATATCCTACCCACAAAGTACCTCTGGGTCCCTCCTCAGTTCCGAGGTGGTCGTTTGGGGGTCCCTTGGGATTTTTTTCCAGGCTGCCTTGGCCTGGTGGGCATTTTCCCATCCCTTCCATTGTGTATTGGCCGCCGGGGACACGTGGGGCAGGGGTTGTCGCTCCGTTCACGTGGTGGCCACGCTGTTTCCTTCGACGGCCGCGCTGTTCTCCGACACGGTGGCCTTGCAGGCGACCGCGCTGCCTTTTTCCCCCAGCCGCGCTATCCCTTTGACACGGCGTGGCTGCCTGCGAGGCAGCCGCGCCGCTTTCTCCTCCAGCCGCACTGTGTCTCTTTGTCGTAGCGGCCACGCAGCTTTTCCCGGCGTCCGCGCTTCTCCACCGCCGCGGCCCTTCCCACCACCCTCAAATTTAGGCCCCGGCTTCTACAGGGGCCTACATCCGGCGCCACGACTCCTCCCACTTTCTTTCCCTCGGGTGGGCTTTTCTCCTGCCCGACAATCGGGGAGCTCCACCCACTGCGCTCTTGGTGCTCTTGGCCTGGCGGTTAGCCCCGCCCACCACTCCCCGTGCAGCCACAGTTACTTATTTCAGCGCCAGGAACGTTTTCTTTGCAGCTTATGACCGCGAATTTCCGGCGTCCTTGCATCTCCCCACTGCTGTTCTTCAGGCCTGCAGAAAGTTTCAGACAAGAGGGTGCCCCAGATGTGACTTTCTGTTCTCCTAGGGGCTATCGTTCCTGAGGAGCATCTTCCAAGCCGTGCAGCCTTCCATCTGGAAACCGCAGCGCCTGCCGTGAGTAGCTCTGCACCGCAGACTGACACTCTCCCCTCTAACCTTCTGATATTTTCCTCTGGGGCCCGTTCGGTCTAATTTTAAGGGAGGTCGCTCCCGGCCTCCTACTTTTTCCCTACTTCCTGTGCTTTAGTGAAACACTTTCCGTGTTCGTCTTGTATCCGCAAGCTTCCCTCAGGCAGGCCTGCAGCAACCCACATTATGCTCACCGCCCAGGACCCCCCTGCTGCTCCGCCTCAGAGCGAAGTCCCCACCCCAGACTGGGCCTCCTCTCTTTCTATTAATAGCGGATCTCACACTGGTGTCCCAGACCCTTGTGTCCGTGCTCGATCGGTTGCCCCTGCAGACTTCTGTCTGAGACTTCCAATGCAGGCCGCGAAAGATCCAGACAGGATCGCCGGTCTGAGTTCTCTTCTCGGTCCATCTTGCCCCACGGTACTTCTCTGTGGTCGACTTCCCCCTGGTCCTCCTACCCCCTCCCCCCCCTTCCTCAGTCAGGCGAGGCTTTCTCTGATGCGCCTTCGGAGGATAATTTGGGGCCGGATTCGAACCAAATCGCTAGCATGAGGGATATGGTTCAAAGCCTCATTGGAGCGACCAATCAGACCTGTGGCATCAAAGATTCCTCTACGGAACCCGCAGTTCAGGCGGTTTCGTTTAGACGGTCTAAACTACCTCCCAAGGTATTCGATCCTCATCCTGATTTCGAGGAGCTTCTGGCCAGAGGAGGAGAGAATTCGACCAGACGTTTTCAAAGAGGCAAGCGTCTTGGAGTCTCATCTCTTTCCTCCGGATCTCATTACCAACTGGAATGAGAGGCGATAGAGAACGACCTATCCCTCAGTGGATCCGCCGGCTGCTAGACTTGCCACCAACACAGTCCTCACGCTATTCGGTGGGGCGGCTCTGAAAGATTCCATCGATAGGATCATGAAATCCTTCGCGAAGTCGGCTTTCGAAGCTGCCGTATCATCCCGATGCCCGGCCTTTGCTTCCACTTGGGTTTCGAAGTCTGTAGCCGAAGGGGCTAAACAACTCCGTTGGGGCATTCAAGCCGGAGCTCCACCAGACCGGCTGGCGGAACTTGCCACCCAGATTACTCACGCCGGGGAATAATTTGTTCCCTGTACGTCGCGTCTTCTGCCACTCAGGCGCCCAGTAATGTTGTTGCCAGCCGTCGCACCGTTTGGCTCAAGAGTCATCAAAGTCCCTTACGAGCCTGCCTTTTCAAGGATCACGTCTTTTCGGTTCCAAGTTAGACCAAATTATTAAGGACGCCACTGGTGGCACCAGTTCCCTTCTCCAGACCTCGCCTCTCTCCCCTTAGGTGGCAACTTCGGTCTTTTCGGCCTTTTTCGTCGTTTCGCGGCATCAGATTCCTCTTCGCAACAGCAGAGGCCACAGGCACGTTAAGAGAAGAAGGTATCCTTTGGACTCACTCCTGGCGTTCCCGCTACTCCTAAGGGGGATTCTCTAGGTCTAGGACTGGAAGATCCACCTAGGCATCACTCACGACTAGACCCCAGCCCGTTTCCCAGGCTGGGCAGCCGTCTCCTCTTCCTCTGGGAAGTCTGGGTCTCCTCAGTAGAGGACGCATGGGTCACGAACTTGTATCCTCTGGATACAAAATAGATTTATTTCACGGCCCCGGATCGTTTCTTCAAATCCCAACCTCCAAGAGACCCAGCTCTAGTCCCGGGTTTCTTTACAACCATTGTTTCCCTCCTTAAATCCAGGGTAATCGTTCCTGTCCTAGAACAGGAACGGTTCACAGGCTTCTCTTCGAATCTCTTTATACCGAAAAAGGACGACAAGGTTCGTCCCAGTCTGGATCTCAAATTGCTGAACAAGAAGTTTCGTCTGAGACACTTTAGGATGGAATCCCCTCGTTCTGTAATCTCTTCCATGGAGGCTCAGGAATTTCGGTTTCAAGCTCCCGAAAGTCTATCCATCTTCCCCGACACTCTAGCCGTTGCGGGTGGCTCGTCAACAGGAAGAAGTCCCGTCTTGTTCTTTCTCAGCGCCTCGTATTTATGGGCATGTTCTTTGACACTTGTCGGACCACAGTCTTCCTTCCCGAAGACAAGATATCCCTCCTTCGTCGGGAAGTTCGCTTGCTCCAGTGTTCTCGGCTTCCCTCCTTTCCGATGTGCCATGAAGGTCCTGGGGAGGTTGGTTGCAACATCAGAAGCGATTTTCCTTCGCCCTTTTCATTCAAGACTTCTTCAGCGGGCTATTCTATCACAGGGGGACAGGTCTTTCTTCTCCCTGCATCGTCCGATCCGGCTTTCTTCCCGGGTCAAACGGTTCCTCGACTGGTGGCCGAGGTCACTTCTCATATCTCTGAGCAGATCCTTCAGATCCTTCAGAGCAGATCCTTCCTTCCACTTCTCTGGCAGGGGGTGACGACGGACGCCAGCCTGATCAGCTGAGGCACAGGGCTTTGTCATCTGTTTTTTTTTCAGGGTTGTTGGTCGGCGCAGGAGTCCTCTCTGCCGATCAATGTCCTCGAGTTCCGTATCTTTCTGTCTTTTTCTTCACTGGGTAAGGATTCTCAGGAGCCTGCCAATTCGAATCCAGACAGACCATGCCACAGCAGTGGCATATGTCAACCACCAGGGGTGGACTCAGAGTTCTTGGCCGAGAACTCCAGGATCCTCCTTTGGGCAGAAGCAACGATCCTGGTGAGATCCGCAGTGCATGTCCCCGGCGTGGACAATTAGGCCGCCGACTTCCTCAGCCGCGAAGGCCTCGCGGCAGGGGAATGGTCCTTACTTCAGGGGGTCTCCCATCGGATTGCTCTTCGATGGGGGACTCCGGAAGTAGACCTCACGGCGTCCCGATTGAATAGGAAGGTCCCTCGGGTCGTCTCAAGGTCCCGCGAACCTGTTGCAGTGGTGTTGACGCTCTGGCCATTCCTTGGTCGCAGTTCATGCTCCCCTATCGGTTCCCACCCCTTCCCTTGCTTTCCAAGCTGTTGAAAAAGATCAAGGCGGAAGGGGTGCCGGTCATTCTCATCACCCCGGATTGGCCCAGGAGTTGTTGGTTGGCGGAGATCGTCAATCTTCTCGCGGACACCCCCTGGCGCCTTCCAGACAGACCCGACCTGCTGTCTCTGGGTCCTATCTGCCACCCAAATTATCGGTCGCTCAGTTTAACGGCGTGGCTGTGGACGCCACAGTTCTAAGAGCGTCCGGCCTTTCGGCCCGGATGATTCGCACTATAATCCAGGCTAGGAAGCCTTCGTCTTCCAGGATCTACTATCGTACCAGGAAGGCTTACTTTCGTTGGTGCGAGTCCAACCGATTTTCACCTATGTCCCTTTCCCTGCCTTCCCTTTTGGATTTCCTTCAAGCAGGACTGGATTTGGGCTTCGCTCCTATTTCCCTAAAGGGCTAGGCTTCTGCGCTCTTTTTCCCTTTCAGAAAACGTTATCATCTCAGCCACAGGTTAAGACCTTCCTTCAAGGAGTAGCCCACGCTGTCCCTTTGTACAGGGCCTCTGTGGATTTATGGGATTTAAAGCTTGTGCTGGACGTTCTTAGGGGTTCCCCCCCTTTGAGCCTCTCAGAAAGTTTTCCCTGTCAGTTCTATCTCGGAAGGTGGCTTTTTTTGTGGCCATCACTTTGATCCGCCGCATTTCCGAGTTGGCAGCCATTTCTTGCCGACCTCCTTTCTTGATTTTTCCCACCAGGAGAAGGTGGTCCTCAGGCCTCCGCCTTCCTTCCTTCCCGAGGTGGTTTTCACCTTTTCACCTCAATGAGGACATCGTTCTACCTTCCTTTTGTCCAGCTCCGACTCATCCTCTGGAGCGATCGTTGAACAGACTGGACCTCGTCAGGGCAGTGAGGATCTCCCTGGCTAGCACGGCCGCTTTCCGAAAGATGGATTCTCTTTTCGCCATCCCTGATGGCACGTGTAGAGTCCAGCCGGCTTCCAAGGCGACTATTCCTCGCTGCATCAGAACGGCAATTTTGGAGGCTTACCGGGTCAAGAACAGAGTGCCCCCTCCTGGGATAAAGGCTCACTCTACCCGGGCAGTCGGCGCTTCCTGTGCGGTATGCCACAGGGCTTCCGCCCTACGGCTTTGCAAAGTGGCAACCTGGTCTTCCATCCACACGTTGGCCGAATTGTACACGGTCCATACCTATGCCTCGGCGGACGCCAGCCTGGGCAGAAAGATCCTGCAGGCGGCAGTGGCGAGTCCTCTGACCTGATGGAAGTCTGTTTTTCCCACCCCAGGGACTGCTTTGGGACGTCCAATGGTTCCTGTGTCCCCCAATGAGAGGCGATAGAGAAATTAGGATTTTTGGTTGCTTACCGTAAAATCTGTTTCTCGGAGCCTTCATTGGGGGAACACAACACCCTCCCATGTTGTGCAGTTTTCTGTGGTTCTATGTTCTATGACTGTTCTCATGTTTACAGTTCTCATCTTTGTGGTTATTTCAACCTTATTGTTTTTTCTGCTACTGCTTTCTCCCCAACTGAAGTTCATATTGCCAGTCTGTGGGGTGTACACTGCAGAGGAGGAGATATCTTTTTTTTTTTTTTTTTTGTGCATAGTGTCAGCCTTCTTGTGGCAGCAGCATACACCCCATGGTTCCTGTGTCCCCCAATGAATGCTCAGAGAAACAGATTTTACAGTAAGCAACCAAAAATCCTTTTTTTTTACATTTTCATTAATTGTAGTTATTATACTCCTTTTTTTCAGACTGATACTTCATGCCTAACTTGGGAAGGTCAGCAATATCAAGGCAAAGATGCGATTATTGAAAAGTTGTCAGTAAGTACAGTACTCAGCAGCAGCATCATTTATTTATTTTTATCTATTTGACATTTGTGTAGAATTTGACACGTGTAATGGATGGGGAGCCTACCCCTGGGAGCCATTGCGCCCCCTGCCCATGAGGTAACAGGTGTAGACTGAAAAGTAGAAGACGACACAAGCACGTGGGCAGGAAGGTATTGAAGGCTCTGCCCACAACGTTGCAGTGTGGTCTTGGTAGATTTGCCCATTTATTTTACTGCTACCTTCAATTATTTCTTATTTCCTTTCTAAGTAACATTTCTACTTTTGCATTCTCTATAACAAGGTTGTCGCTCTGTTTTTCCAGAAGTCGGCTAGACTGTGTTTCCGTTCTGGATGAACCAGAATATAACCTGTGACACTAATACCAGTATAAATAGGCCAATTATTCTGTTAAATCTCAGAATGGTTGCTTTTTTTTTTCCTCTTCCTTCCCTCCAGTCTATTGATATCTCGTATGTATTTCATCTTGCAGTTGCTTCCTTTCCAGAAGATCCAACATAGCATCACTTCACAAGACCATCAGCCGACACCTGACAATTGTATCATCAGTATGGTTGTAGGTCAGCTCAAGGTAATCGCATCTACTTCACCCCTAGGGATCCTGCTCCGTGTGTGTACTGCGCATGCCTTGAGTGTCACTTCATCCCCTACTTAAAGGGTTTATCCAGGACTATCTTTTTATGGACCTAAAAAGTAACAGGCAGAGAGGTGATAACTACCTGCCTGTTCTGCCTGTTGTTGGCAGAGATTGGTCATTGTCCGCTCGTGTTGGCGGTTCAGCTGCTCCACATCAACAGAGCAGCTCTTCCTCTTTCAGGTTGCTCTGTCAATGAGGTGCGACTGCCGACGTCATGTTTGACAGCTCGGTCTTCAGTTAGCTAGCAATCTGCATGATGTCAGCAGTCGCACCTCATCAGTAGAACAGAGGGGAAGAGAAACTGGTGCTCTGTTGAGATGACGTCAACAGAAGCTGTTGAATTCCTGTCAGGAACGGCATGTGTGACCCCTATGTGCCAATAGAGATCAGTACTGGGCACAACAGGTAGGTAAGTAGAAACTACCTGCCTGTTGGTTTTTAGTCCTATCCTAAAAACAAGGTCCTAGATAACCTCTTTATTCTTGTATAGTGGAAAGGGGGTATAAAGGTGGCGTCTGAATCCCTTCATCTTTTCAACTCCTCCCTCAGTTCCCATAGGTGCCATACACAATTGGTAAAATGCTAAAAAAAGACTGGGGAAAAAAGAGTGCAATAGGGTCTTATCCAATGACAAAGGGGGAGATACTCGCCTTGATAAGTTGCTGAATGGCGACACATGACATGCATATAACAGCTGCTGCACAGATACAAAGGAAGAGAACGGAGGCATCACTTAGGCGCTGCTGAAGTCGAATATTCGGTGAAATTAAAACATTTAAACAGGCTTAAAAGTCAGCGCGTTTCGAGGTCACACAGGACCTCTTCATCATTTGTCCTGATAGACGACCTGCGTGACCTTGAAACGCGTTTTCCTTTATACACAAGTGGTGGAAGTTGCCCAGAGCAGCCCACTACCTAATGTGTGCTGGGGTTTCTCACCAATTTTTGCAGGATAAGCCAGGTGTCTGTGTGTGTATGCAAGTTTCCTTCTAACAACTTTCAGTAGTTGGTTGGAATAAGAGAGCGAGTAGACATGCTGCGTTTTCACATGCCCAATCCCTTTGTTTAGTAAGGATACAAGTACTCTTTGTGTATGGGGAAAGTCTGAAGGAATAGCACTCAGCCACATAAGCGTTATCTAAAGCATATGAGCAGTCGTGGGACACAGGATCATGAGTGTTATGCTGCTGTCCCCTAGGAGGCGACACTATGCATAATCTGAAAAAGATTAACCGTGGCTCCTCCTCTGCAGTATACACCCCTGGATGGCGTCAGCCTTCTCCAGTTTTTGCTTAGTGTCGCATAGGAGGCACACCTATGATTTTTTACTGGGCAGAGGACACAGGGTTGGTTCTCTCGGCGGTCCACATTCCAGGTGTGGATAACTGGGAAGCAGACTTCCTCAGCTGACAAGGAATAGACTCGGGAGAGTGGTCTCTCCATCCCGAAATTTTTCGCCAGATCTGCCATCGCTGGGGGACCCCGGATGTGGACCTAATGGCATCTCACTTCAATGCCAAGGTCTCCAGCTTCATGGCCAGAACACACGATCCGCGGTGGCTCGGAGCAGACGCTCTGGTTCAGGACTGGACCCAGTTCCAGCTTCTGTACATTTTTCCACCTCTCCCCCTGATATCCAGGGTATTGAGGAAGATCAAGCAATAGGGAGTTCCAACCATCCTAATCGCACCGGACTGGCCCAGACATACATGGTACGCCGACATCGTACAACTTACAGTAGACGCCCCCTGGCGTCTCCCCGATCTTCTATCACAAGACCCGTTCTACCACCAGAACTCAGGGGCTCTCAATTTGACGGCGTGGCCCTTGAAACCTGGGTTCGAACCCAGGAAGGGCTCTCGCCGGACGTCATTGGAACCATGATCAGGGCACCAGAGCCAGCCTCTGTCAAGATTTATTAACATACCTGGAAAGCTTTTTTTAACTAGTGCGAATCTTGTGGCCAGACCCCATTCCCTTATTTCCTACCCAAAGTACTTGGTTTTCTCCAATCGGGTCTGGAGGCCAGGCTGTCCCTGGGCTCGCTTAAGAGCCAGGTGTCGGCCCTCTCAGTTCGTTTTCAAAGGCGCATTGCTACCAAGCTGCAAGTAAGAACTTTTCTTCAGGGGGTTTCCCGATTTGTTCCCCCTACAGACGACCACTAGAAATGTGGGACCTCAACCTGGTCCTGACAGCATTGCAGGAACCACCCTTCGAACCCCTTAAGGAGGTCCCGCTCCGCCTTCTGTCCCAGAAGGTGGTTTTCCTGGTGGCAATCACCTCGCTACGCAGGGTATCTGAACTGACAGCACTCTCCTGCAGATGGCCCTCCCTGGCTTTTCACCAGGACAAGGTAGTTCTCCGTACGGTCCCATCCTTCCTTCCGAAGGTTGTGTCCCACATCCACCTCAATGAGGAAATTTCACTGCCATCTCTTTGTCTGGTCCCGGTTCATAGAGTACAGAAGGCTCTGCATACGCTTGACCTTGTCAAGGCATTGCGTATATATGTCTAGGACTGCGTTCTTCCGGAAGGCGGCCGCAAGGGTCTGCCAGATTCCAAAGCTACCCTTGCCAGGTGGATCAAATCCACCATACAAGAGGCCTACCGCCTTAAGAATTCTCCTTTACCAGCCGGTATTACGGCACTCTACATGGGCAGTAGGGGCCTGCTGGGCCATTCAGCACCAGGCTTCGGCACAACAAGTGTGTAAGGCGGCCACTTAGACTAGCCTACACATGTTTACTAAACACTACAGGGTTCATACCCAGTCCTCAGTGGACGCGAGCCTGGGTAGATGTGTTCTGCAGGTGGCGGTGTACCAAGTGTAGGGGCCTGTCTGCACAATATTCATCCATTGCTTCCCACCCAGGGACTGCTTTGGGACGTCCCATGGTCCTGTGTCCCCCAATGAGGCGACAGAGTAAAGGAGATTTTTGTGTGCTCACCGTAAAATCTTTCTCTTAGCCTCTAATTGGGGGACACAGCTCCCACCCTGTTGCCCTTTACGGGCCGTTGTTACTGTTGAGTTCTCATGTTTTCTTGAGCTCGTACATGGTGGCCTTCTTATAGGCATGGTTATGTTATTCATGTTACGTTCCTCCTAATGCTTTTGCACAAAACTGGAGAAGGCTGACGCCGTCCAGGGGTGTATACTGCAGAGGAGGAGCCACGGTTAATCTTTTTCCGATTATGCATAGTGTCGCCTCCTAGTGGACAGCAGCATAACACCCATGCTCCTGTGTCCCCCAATTAGAGGCTAAGAGAAAGAGATTTTACGGTGAGTACACAAAAATCTCCTCTTTGTAGGCTTGTCCCATCCCCCAGACCACACTGTCATCTGCTGCATTTGCTGCAACGTGTTCATGACATTTGCTCCTTGTAATGATTGCTCTGATGCCTGTTGTGTTTTTGGTGTCTGGTTGTGAGGTTCTGGCAGTGTTTGCCGGTGTGTTATTAGTGGGAGGCATGTTGACCCCTTTGGATGCCGGGCCCTATAGTGGAGTGCATGGCTTACATGCATGATGCACACATTCGCTTTCTGCGTACGTTCAGCATGTTTTCTGAAGGCTATTCCTGTCCTAATTACTACTTTCACTCACAGGCAATTTTTCTCTGGTGCTACGTTACAGCGAGATGACCTATTTAAGAGTAATATCTACACAGTGCTGACAAAACCTTCTAAAGTTTTCCAGATTACAACAATTTTTTTTGTTTTCTTTTGATGAGGATAAAGTGTGGAAAAAATTATTTTTATATATCGGTGTGTTGCTGTTATATAAAAAAAAATTGTACGCTTCGGTCTGCAACCTTCATTCTTTTATCCATTTTCAGACCCCTTGATTTGCACTTTGCATCCTGATCAAAGTTTCATATATTTTTTATTTTTTTTTTAGTTGTAGTAGTGTTTATCTGCGGTGCTACACTTATCATTAGCTCATAACAGCTGTTATCTTCAGATTTATTTAGTCTTTGGGTCAAATTTGCACATCTGTGAAACACTGACCGTGCTTAGATCCGGCCTGCTGGTCCCCTGAGCATGGCTATGGGCCTATGCCTTAGGAGATCCACCGGTCCGGCCGGTTAGTGCGGTCTGTGATTCATGGACATGTAAAAGCAGCCTTATCCACAAATTTTTCATTTTTGCTCTTTCACATTTTCACTTTATTCCAAGAGTCATAACTTTTTATTTTTTTTCTGTCAACAAAATTATGCGACTGCTTGATTTTTATTTATTTATTTTTTAAATTTGCAACGAAAAAACCCAAAACCTGCAAATCTGTTATTTGTGTTTTTTGGGATTCACTTTTATGCCGTTCATTGTGTTGTAAAGAAGACCTGTCAGCTTGTTTCTCCAGGTCGGTGCTCTTAACGACCGTCCATACACCTTTTAACGACTGCAGTAGGGTACTTATTTCTCACGGTCGCTTTTTAACAGCGCTGTGAAATATGGGTATCGTGCGCCCCCCCTTCCCAGTTGCGGAAAATTTCCAGGGTCTCGGCTGCCTCTGGACAGGCCAGGGACTCGAGCAGGTTACTCGAGCACCCACGATATTCGGTGCATACCCGAGGACGCGATGCAAACAGGAGTAGCTGGCACTAAGACTCAACACTAATGATGGCATATTCAATATGACAACCTAATATCAAGTTCTGTGTCATACCTGTGGGTTCAAAATGCTCCCTATTACTCTGGATAAAATACTTGAGGGGTGTGCTTTCCACTATTTAGGCACATCAGGGGTTCTCCAAATGTGACATGGCGTCCGCTGTAGATTCCAGCCAATGTTGCGTTCAAAAAGTCAAATGGTGCTCCTTCCCTTCCGAGCCCTGCTGTGCGCCCAAACAGTAGATTTCCCCCACATATAGGAACCCCTAACAATCTATTGATTATTAGTGATGAGCGAGCGTTCTTGGATAAGGGGTTATCTGAGCATGCTCGAGTGCTAATAGATTATCTTCAGCGTGCTCTAATGCTCTCTTTGAGTCGACGCGGCTGCATGTCTTGCGGCTGTCAAACAGGCGCGAGACGTGCAGCCATATCGACTCAGAGTATTTTTGGCATTCTCTAATACTATTGGCACTCGAGCATGCTCAGATAACACCTTATCCAAGCACACTCGCTCATCGCTAAGGATTGGCCATCAGTGTTCTGGTCCTGGACAACCCTATTGACCTTCCAAGTACAATCACTTTCTGTAGTGTTTTCTATTTTATACGACATCGCCATACTATAGTTTGCAGCATTACATTAGTTGTTGTGGTGTTATACTTGTGCATGTTTGTGGATTTCTAAGGAAAATACGTCTTTTTATAGCTAGAGAGTTTGACTGAGCTTTTAACCCTTTTCTGTCTTGGCTGTTCAACTACTTTACGACTTTGCTTGAAAGTTTCATTCTTCTTTTCTGTTTTGCTGCGCCTCTCATTTCTCCTCTTTTCTTCCCCCCATTCATACCTTCTGCTCAGGCAGATGATGACCAAGTCCTGGGATTTCAGCAAATCTTTATATTGAAATGTATTTCTGGTGCTTGGGTGTGTACCAATGAGGTCTTCAGGCTAGCGCTGCACAACATATAGCTGATTCCTGGTCCGGATGAGAGGTGTGTGTGCTTGCTTTGGTTGACTTTTTTGTTTTTGTGCCTTGAGTTGCTAACTTTTTTTATGAGCCACCTTCACTAACATTTTTAAGCTTTCAGCTTATCTACAGTATTATGTAGGGTTGCAGATCAATATACTATTGATACTTGTCTACACCGACTGCGTGGGCCAACTAAAAATCCAAACCTACCTGATCTTGCTGTCTTTTCTTACAGACATACGATTGGTCTGATAGCATGACGTAGGGTACAGGTGGCAGGCACACTATATCAGATCCCACATGTTCATGCAATGGTTTTCCTTCATCATTTATAAGAGTGTGCACATTGTAGATTCAAACGAAAGGCAGAAAAATCACATGGAAACGAGGAGTGATCTTACAGCTTTCCCCACCCCATTGTCATTCTCACAAGCCGTTTATTCGGTGTCGCCTGGAATGGCTTCCAACAGTCTTGAGGCTGTGTGCACACATTGCGGATTTGACTGCAGTTCCGCAGCGTTTTTTGCCGCACTGAATTGCATCAAATCCGCAGTGTAGTGCACAACCAATGTAAGTCTATGGGAGCCGCAGACTTGTTGTGCACATGCTGCAGAAAAAGCCGCACCGAAGCGCAGCTTTTTTTTTTCCGCAGCATGTCACTTCTTTTGTGCCGAACTGCAGCGTTTCTGCACCCATAGACTTGCATTGAGTCGGGCACATCCGCAGCAAAACCGCAGATGTAAAAAAAGATCTGCAGTTTTGCTGCAGATGTGGGTCCAAGAAACGCTGCAGTTCTGGAGGAGGGAAGTGTGTGGGTGGAGACGTGTGTGTGGGCGGGGTCTGCAGGCTGTCCGGGTGTGTGCGGGACTGTTTGGGTGTTTGCAGGGCTGTCCAGGTGTTTGGGGCTGTCCGGGGGGGAGGTCTTTGGGGGGGGGGGTGTGTGTGTGTGTGTGCAGGCATCATCCGAGTCCCATCGGGCTATGCCTGCTACAGTGACAGTGAGTGACACATTAGCCAATGATGGGACAGTAGTAGTCCCATCATCCGAATGAATGTGGAAAAAACAAAACAAAAAACATACATATGTACAGAACATGCAACACGCAACACACAACATAGAGTACATACTCACCGTCGCCTTGATCCCCGAAGCCACTGTCACCTGTAAAAAAAAAAAAAAAAAAAAAATTAAAATAATAAACAAACTCTATACTCCCTGATCCGCAGATATCCAGTTAAAACGAGTGTCCCACGATGATCTCTCGTGGAGAGCAGCAGCATCAGCTCATGCGACCGCTCTCCAGGGGCTCCAGGAATACAATGACAGAAGGTATCCTTCCGCAATGTATTCCTCCGCTGCTGTAAAAAATAGTTTAGTCCCACACAGCAATGCCATAAAGGTGAGACCCTGAACTCAAGTAACCTCAGTGATGCACTTCAGGAGCCATTGTCTCCTGTCAGTGTGTCACTGAGGGTCCTATAGAGCAATGACATCACCCGATGTCGCTGTTCTATAGGGGAGATCGCCGTGGGACACTTGTTATTAATTGGACTGCGTCGGACAGGGAGTATACGGTTTATTTATTTTTAATTTTTTGCAGGCGATCGAGTATGGTAAGTATGGTTAAATTAAGAATAATACTTTTTTCTGGCTGTGTCTTTATTTTTATCTCTCACTACTCTAGGATTAATAATGGATAGGTGTCTTATTGACGCCTCTCCATTATTAAGCCGGCTTAATGTCATCTTACGTTAGCAAGGTGACATTAACCCCTTATTACTCATATCCCACCGCTACACGGGAGTTAAAGGAGAGTGGCTAAGTGCCGGAATTGGCGCATCTTACAGATGTGCCATTTCTGGGGCGGCTGCGGGCTGGTATGTGTAGCTGGGGGAGGGGCGTATTACCTCCTTCCCAGGCTACAAATATTGACCCCTGGCCGTCGGTTTTTCCCCTCTGGCGCAGAAAATTACGCAGGAGCCCACGCCATTTTTTTACCGTGTTTTTTTTTTTTTTTTTTTTTTTTATAAATAAAGCATTCATTAATAAACATAGGCCTTGCTATTATCTATGGATAATCCATCTATAGTTATATTTATAGATATATCTATCCATATATCTATAGGGTATGTATCCACGAGCCGGATTGCTGTCGCTTTAGATGGAGCGGAAAACTCTCTCCACCCAAAGCGCCGCCCCCTTCAGTACGCACGGTGATTCCGGATGTGTTCATTGCACACATCTGGAATCTCCACACCCCGTACATAGGACCCTGTGATTTACAGACATGCTGCGTTTTAAAGAGACACCCCGCATGTCCGTAAACACAGGGCCGCCGGATGTTTGTTCGCACGCATAGTGGAGACGGGATTTCATAAAATCCCCTCCACTATGCTGTAACATCCGGACGCTGTGGGTTTTACGCTGCAGTTGCACGCAGCATCCAATCCGCAGCTAATCCGGATGTAATCCTGAACGTGGACACACACCCTACGCTATCCATACATCTATCAATAGATGTATCTATCGATTAGATATATCTATACATCTATCTATAGATGTATACATCTATCTATAGATCTATCTGTGTGTGTAATCGAGTGTGGGTTGGACAAATGTAAAAGAGGAGGTTGGACAATGACATCACAAATCTTTTTTTTTTTTTTTGTTCAATAATACATCTTTATTTAGCTTTCAAAAACTCATACAAAAACGCATTGAAACACGCAAAAAATGCACAAAAAATGCATCAAAACCGCTCAAAAAACGCTGCTGCGTTTTCTACCAGGAGATGCAGATTTTGTGCAGAAAATTCTGCACCCAAATCTGCAACGTGGGCACACCGCCTGAAGGCATTCACATAGTTGCCGAGCCTTGTCTGCTTTTTTACCTCCACGTCTGTTCATACCAAACCTCTTGCCTACGTTGAGGCCATGACATCTGATGCAGCCTCCATCCTTCTACTTCTTGGTCACATTGCCTGGATTAGGTCAATGTATGGTTTCAACATAAATTACGGTCGTGCTAAGCGCAAACAGGATGGATAGGTTGGTGTGTTGTTGCAGATCGCTGTGGTAGCCATGTTGGGTAAGTGCAACTAGAATTTGGAATGAATCGCCACAAATCTCTAGATCACCTCCCCCTCCATGCTTCATAGTGGGCTGCACACGTAAAAGCCATCTACTCACCTCTGTATCTCACAAAGACATTGCAGCTGCTACCAAAAATCTCAAATTGTGAATCAGACCACAGTACGTATTTCCACACATCTACTCTCCGGTCATTGTATTGCTTGACCCAAACTTGTCTCTTCTGGGTTGTGGCCTTTTAGGAGTGCGTTCTTTGCCAGAAGCCAGCTTTTATGGTCGAATTGATGCAGTCTCTCCTGGACAGTTGTTACAATCTGCGTACTACTTAGTTGTTTGCAATAGGCTTGTAACTCCGAACATAACCTCTGTACCAGAGATTGGTCTTTTTTTCTTTTTCTTTTTTTTTTTTTTTTTATTTCATTACTCCACTTGAGGATACCTTCAAGGTTCTAGCAATTTTACATATTGACCAACCTTCATGTCTCAGGCTGGACTGTTTTCTCTTTACTTAGTTGAGTAGGTCTTGCCATATTCTGGCTTAGAACAGTTGTTGGATAGGGCTCTGTACTGTACGGAGCTGTGTACCAACGCTGCTTCTGCTAATCGCACCTGATGGTCGACACTATCTGGAGGCCGGTGATTCCACAAATGAACTCTTCACGAGACAACCTGTTCATCGGAAACCATTCCAGGAGAAGACCTGATGAACTGCTACAGAGAATGTAAATGGGGAGTAAAGCCGTCATAAAATATATACCAGAGTATAAGCCGACCCCCCCTAATTTTGCAACAAAAAACTGGGAAAACTTAATGACTCAAGTATAAGCCTAGGGTAGAAAATGCAGCAGCATTTGACATCGGTAAATGTCAAAAATAAAAATAGATATCAATAAAAGTAAAATTGAGACATCAGTAGGTTGTGTTTTTGAATATCCATATTGAATCAAGAGCCCCATATAATGCTCCATACAGTTCATGATAGGCTCCATAAGATACTCCATACAAAATACGCCCCATATAATGCTCCATAAAATGTATGATGGGCTCCATAAGATCCTCCATATTAAAATATGCCTCATATAATGCTGCACAAATGCTGATTATGGCCCTATAAGATGCTCCATATACAAATATGCCACATATAATGCTCCATACAGTTCATTATGGCCCCATAGATTTTCCATATAACATTGTGCCACATGTAATGCTGCTGCTGCACTAAAAAAAAAAAAAAGAGATACCTCTCGTCGCTGTTCCTAAGTGTCCCGTCTTTCCGCAGTGACTGTTCAGGCAGAGGGCGGCGCGCACACTAACACATCATCGCGCCCTCTGACCTGAATAGTCACTGCAGAGGACGCGGAAGACGGAGCGTCGGTGGAAAGCGGAAAGGTGAATATGAAATAGTCACCTGCTCCTGGCGCGGTCCCTGCATGTCCCACGGTCTCTGGGCGCTTCAGCTTCTTCCTGTAGTGATCGGTCACATGGTACCGCTCATTACAGTAATGAATATGCGTCTCCACCCCTGTGGGAGTGGCGTCCATATTCATTGCTTTAATGAGCGGTACCATGTGACCGCTGAACAGAGGAAGAAGCTGCCGGCACCGGAGACCATGGAACAGGCAGGGACCGCGCCGGGAGCAGGTGAGTATTACACAGTTGTCGCTCCCCCTTACCCGCCGACCATGACATGAGTATAAGCCGAGAGGGGCACTTTCAGCCCATTTTGTTGGGCTGAAAATCTCGGCATATACTCGAGTATATACATATATAATTTTTTTTTAAGCTAAACCTCATCGAAGTTGGTTTCACACATGCAGACTTGTGTTTTGCTCTGAAAAAGAAGCAAGTCTTTTTCTTTTAGTCTAAATATATACTGCTTTGCAATTTCAACTTTGCATATGTGCAGAGATGCTCCCGATGGCGTCGTCAAATGTCCTTATCGGGTTGGTGTATATAGTGTCTGTCTGCCGTATGGTTCCATCCAAAGGCATCCTGCAAAGAAACAAACCCTACATAGTATACTCGTTTGTTTTTTTAACCCAATGGTCCTAGTGTGACGCATGCTGAGGATTGTAGTACGCATGTCCTGAATGTTAGAGCTGTGACCATCGGATACCCACCATATTACCACAGGTCAACGTGAAAGTTGATCAGCTGAGAGGAGTTGGAATTGGTGTAGTATTAATAGTTGTAACATATTTGTCCTTCCAGCTTCTTTCGATGCCCTCATAAGTCAAACACCCCTCTGATTACTAAAAGATAGGAACTGAAGAATTCATCTGAACATTTCTCCTACAGTCGGCTTCATTTTATAACCCAGATAGTTCACTCAATTCGGAGGGAATCTGTCAGCACTCGTGTGGGAAGGTGTAAAGAGGCATGGAAAAGTTTGGGCACCCCTGGTCAAAATGACTGTTTTTGTGAACAGTTAAGCAAGTTGAAGATGAAATGATCTCTAAAAGGCGTAAAGTTAAAGATGACGCTTTTCCTAAAAACTACAAAAGGGGAAAAAAGGCCAAAACAAAGATGGTTAGTACCTAGTTACACAAAGAACTGTAATAGGATGAACTACTATTGGCACTTCAAATCACTATACTAGCCCAGAAGGTCAGGACTGAAATTAACTAGCCGACCAAACAAAGAGAACCAATGTAAAGATTAAAATATCCAATTTATTAATAAATATTAAAATAATAAGACATAGATCATAATTACACAAAAAATAAATACCTGATGGGACAAAGTAGACCGAACCGACAATAATAATAATAATAATAATAAATGGAGCACCTAATAGTACCTAATAACGGCCTCTTTTGCAAGTATCACAGCTTGTAAATGCTTTTTACAGCCAGCCAAGAGACTTTCAGTTCTTGTTTGAGAGATTTTCATTCAATCTTCCTTGGAAAATTCTTCCATTTCTGTGAGATTCGTGGGTCGTCTTACAAGCACTGCTGTTTTGAGGTCTAGCCACAGATTTTCAATGATGGCCCTCACAGTCCCCTGATGTGATCATTATAAAACCTTCAGCTTGCGTCTTTTGAAGTCATCTATTGTGAATTTTGATGTGTTTAGGATCATTATCCGTTTATAGAAACCATCCTCTTTTCACTTTCGGCTTTTTTTTTTTTTTTTTTCAGATGGTGTTATGTTGGCATCAAGAATTTGTTGCCCTTTTTTTCTCCACGCATACCTTTGATCATTGTGGGCAAATAATTCTATTTTAACCTCATCGGTCCACAGGACTTGTTAACAAAATGCATCAGGCTTGTTTAGATGTTATTTTGCCTTCTTCTGATTCTGAATATTATGGCGAGGATGCAGGAGAGGTTTTCTTTTGATGACTTTCCCATGAAGGCCATATTTGTACAGGTGTCTCTGAACAGTAGAACAATGTACCACAACTCTGGTAAATGTGGAGTCTGCTAAATCTTTCTGAAGGTCTTTTAAAGTCAAGTGGGGGTTCTGATTTGCCTCTCTAGCTAGCTTTACAAGCAGCTGTCACTGACATTTTGCTTGTTCTTCCAGAGTTTCTTGACCTCCACTGGTCCTCAGTTTCTTAATTACATTTCTAACTGAGCAAAGGGCAACTTGAAAACACTTTGCTATCTTCTTATAGCCTTCTCCTGCTTTGTGGGCCTCCACCATTTTTATTTTCAGAGTGCTAGGCAGCTGCTTAGAAGAACCCATGGCTGCTGCTTTTTGGCACAAGGTTAGAGGAGGCTGGGATTTTATAAAGCTGGGAAATTTGCATCATCTGGCCTTTCCTAATGATGATAGTGAACAAGCCATAACGGGCTAAGGTCTAAAACTTTGTCACAGTTATCTGAGCACACACATCTCCAAGGGTGCCCAAACTTTTGCATCAACCCATTTTCCTTTTTTGTAATGTTTAAAATGTTAAAAAAGTTTCCCTAAGGTACAAAGAAATTGTCATCTTTAATTTTATGCTTTTTATAGCTCATTTCAGCTTCAACTTGCTAAACTGTTAACAAAAACAGTAATTTTGACCGGGGTGCCCAAACTTTTACATGCCACCTGTATAGAAATGATTCGCCTCACTGTGAAGCACCATGTGGTGGGACTTGATGGCTACTCAACTGTGCTGACAGTCCCTTTATTTAGCCACCCTGGTGTTTCCTACACAAGGCTGACATGGCGTACCCTTTTCATTAATGCTGCTGTCCTTTGTTTGAAAACCACTCGGTCCCGTTAGCCAGTCCTTACTAACTTTTGCTGTCAATTCAAATTGTTTTTTTTTTTTTTCCCCATATAATGTTTTCTCGAGCAATATTCTGTCATTTATTGCATCCCCTTCATTGTTAGTAGCTGTCATGTATACTTAAGTCAAGCATAGTCACCAATTGCATCCTTCGTGGTAGCTGCGACACTGCCCCACCCTCTTTTTCCTCTCTATATCCCACTCTATGCAGCTAAAGATATAAATTATCCTTAATAGAAGACTGCAAAAAATATAGAATATACCATAAAATCATTGGCGGTGAACCTTTGCTGACTCACAACGACTGACTGTGTAAAAGTGGCATGTGCAGAGGTTCCAGTGCATTCCTATAAGATGAAGCTTCATCTTGCCTACTGACAGGAAGAAACCTATCACAAGCAGGTGGCAGGGAAACAGGCTGAATCTGTATCACAGGATGGGTGAAGAAGGGTCAGCAGCTCTGTTATTAATCGATCACTGCTGAAGTTAGGTGAACTGTAGTAGTTGTGGAGGAAATCGGAGAGGCAGATGATCCAGAAATGGAGAGACGCACAAGAAAATGTACAATGAAATCTGAGTGTTACTTGCCTGAAATCTTAAGTCTGCTTGATGTCATATTCTGAGTATATCTTGTAGGCATCTGTTTCGCTGAGGGGTTCACAATGTAGCGTTATCCACATGTATGAGAGAAGAATGATTTCTTTTGTTTCTTTGTTTTTTGTACCAGAGTTCTTTCTAATATTAGTAAACTGCTTAAAGACCTTAGGAATCTTAATTGGGAACCTGCCACTTGAAAAAAAAAAACGCTACTAACATGCAAATATTGGGTTAAACTGCACATTAATAGTGTTGTGAACCTGCCTGATGCTGGCACTTAGACCCCCGCTGTCGGGAGCAAATTACCTTTATTCCTCTTGGCAGCATTTGGGTTCCAGCCATAGAAGCGATTACTACCCACCCATCAGTTGGGTCACTGGTGGTCGTGACGGCAGTGCTCCTGGACTGGCAGAGACTGTTGGGTAGGGCAGATATTGTTGGTCAGTGTGCTTACCGTTGTTGGTCATCGGGGGTATTCCAAGGTGTGTGTCTTTAGAAGCGACTTGCTGCTACAAAGGTCTTGTGATCGCAGCAGCCTCTGCACTATTCCAAGCCCTCAGAGTATAAATGTGTAATAACACATCAGAGCAGTAAGCAGTAGAGGTAGTGTGAGGTGTAGAAGCAGTCACCCGGCATCCGGATCCACTGTATCTGTACCCTGAAAGATGGAGAATATTTGCTTAGCAAGTTTGTTCGTGGATTTGCTCAGCTCTACTTGCAGGTAATGTGATTAAAAAAAATAGCGTCCTTAGGTTTGTGCAATTTTTTGTTATATAAATGTTTCTATACTTTTGATGTACTGATGTGGCTCTGTAGAGTGATCGTATATTTCCCAGCTAATTGTCATTATTTTTTTTTTATTTTTTTTAGGCAGACGATGACCAGGTTATTGGATTCCATCAAATGTTTCTACTTAAGAACGTGCAGGACACCTGGGTCTGTACAAATGACATGTTTCGGCTAGCACTGCATAACTTTGGTTGAATTGCTTCAAGAGGAGACAGGATAATACTAATCTGCCCTTCAATTTTTTATTTTTTTTATTTTTTTTTCACCTCCACAAAGGATTCTACTTATCCACAGAACAATGCAGACACCATACACCGTTTATCAGTTGAAAACTGGGCATGAAAGTATTAAGCCTGACGCAGCCTAGTTATTGCAGTGGCTACTGTTTGCCTACTAGCCATCTACGCGTGACTTTCGGAGTTGTTTTGCATTTAACAGTTTCCAAGCATTTGGCTTTTTGAATTGGATTGCTTTTTATGTAAGCTCATTTATTTGGTAATCCAAAGAAAGTGGAAATAAAAGTAACAAAAAAAAAAGCCCTGTTTACTTGGGTTGTCTGCGTAGTGTTTTTTTTTTCAGTTGCACCTTAAATCCCCAGGCTTCGGTTGCACCAAATCTCATTTTAGCACACGTCCTCTAAAAGAAAAACATCAATATTAAAGTAAAAATAGTTTGTAGGCCTGCATTTCCAATCCGTCAAGTGTATAAACATCTACGGATGACAGCCCGAGTCTTAAAAGAAGTGCAGGTTGTAAGTGGTGTCATGTACATAGACTAAAGCAATCTCTTTCACACTGCACGTGTTTTCTGAGCAAATGCACTTCGGGCTTCCCATGTACGTGATGTAATTTAGGTTCCAATTTCTTCCTACACTTCCACCTATAAATGTATATTTTTAGGTTCTCATTTTGATTGTTGGCAAAAATGTGACCAGTAATGTAACGGCGCCTAATCAGCCAGAACTTATCATTGAGTGCCAGAAGACTCGCTACACTCATCAGGAGGGCGTTAAACTAGAAGAAGAGGGGACGGGAAGAAAAACATTAGACTTGAACAAAGAAGATCCAGGAAAACATACTCAGAAGGGAGGTAAGAACATTTCTAAAACAATCCACAGCGAGGAGATTGGAACAAAACAAAATCCTCTAAACTGCATGCTTGCAAACGCCAGAAGCCTGACAAACAAGATGGAAGAACTAGAAGCAGAAATATCTACAGGTAACGTTGACATAGTGGGAATAACCGAGACATGGTTAGATGAAAGCTATGACTGGGCAGTTAACTTACAGGGTTACAGTCTGTTTAGAAAGGATCGTAAAAATCGGAGAGGAGGAGGGGTTTGTCTCTATGTAAAGTCTTGTCTAAAGTCCACTTTAAGGGAGGATATTAGTGAAGGAAATGAGGATGTCGAATCCATATGGGTCGAAATTCATGGAGGGAAAAATGGTAACAAAATTCTCATTGGGGTCTGTTACAAACCCCCAAATATAACAGAAACCATGGAAAGTCTACTTCTAAAGCAGATAGATGAAGCTGCAACCCATAATGAGGTCCTGGTTATGGGGGACTTTAACTACCCGGATATTAACTGGGAAACAGAAACCTGTGAAACCCATAAAGGCAACAGGTTTCTGCTAATAACCAAGAAAAATTATCTTTCACAATTGGTGCAGAATCCAACCAGAGGAGCAGCACTTTAAACCTAATACTATCTAATAGACCTGACAGAATAACAAATCTGCAGGTGGTCGGGCATCTAGGAAATAGCGACCACAATATTGTACAGTTTCACCTATCTTTCACTAGGGGGACTTGTCAGGGAGTCACAAAAACACTGAACTTTAGGAAGGCAAAGTTTGACCAGCTTAGAGATGCCCTTAATCTGGTAGACTGGGACAATATCCTCAGAAATAAGAATACAGATTATAATTGGGAAATGTTTAAGAACATCCTAAATAGGCAGTGTAAGCGGTTTATACCTTGTGGGAATAAAAGGACTAGAAATAGGAAAAACCCAATGTGGCTAAACAAAGAAGTAAGACAGGCAAGTAACAGTAAAAAGAAAGCATTTGCACTACTAAAGCAGGATGGCACCATTGAAGCTCTAAAAAACTATAGGTAGAAAAATACTTTATCTAAAAAACTAATTAAAGCTGCCAAAAAGGAAACAGAGAAGCACATTGCTAAGGAGAGTAAAACTAATCCCAAACTGTTCTTCAACTACGGTATATCAATAGTAAAAGAATAAAAACTGAAAATGTAGGCCCCTTAAAAAATAGTGAGGAAAGAATGGTTGTAGATGACGAGGAAAAAGCTAACATATTAAACACCTTCTTCTCCACGGTATTCACGGTGGAAAATGAAATGCTAGGGGAAATCCCAAGAAACAATGAAAACCCTATATTAAGGGTCACCAATCTAACCCAAGAAGAGGTGCGAAACCGGCTAAATAAGATCAAAATAGATAAATCTCCGGGTCCGGATGGCATACACCCACGAGTACTAAGAGAACTAAGTAATGTAATAGATAAACCATTATTTCTTATTTTTAGGGACTCTATGGCGACAGGGTCTGTTCCGCAGGATTGGCGCATAGCAAATGTGGTCCCAATATTCAAAAAGGGCTCTAAAAGTGAACCTGGAAATTATAGGCCAGTAAGTCTAACCTCTATTGTTGGTAAAATATTTGAAGGGTTTCTGAGGGATGTTATTCTGGATTATCTCAATGAGAATAACTGTTTAACTCCATATCAGCATGGGTTTATGAGAAATCGCTCCTGTCAAACCAATCTAATCAGTTTTTATGAAGAGGTAAGCTATAGGCTGGACCACGGTGAGTCATTGGACGTGGTATATCTCGATTTTTCCAAAGCGTTTGATACCGTGCCGCACAAGAGGTTGGTACACAAAATGAGAATGCTTGGTCTGGGGGAAAATGTGTGTAGATGGGTTAGTAACTGGCTTAGTGATAGAAAGCAGAGGGTGGTTATAAATGGTATAGTCTCTAACTGGGTCGCTGTGACCAGTGGGGTACCGCTGGGGTCGGTATTGGGACCTGTTCTCTTCAACATATTCATTAATGATCTGGTAGAAGGTTTACACAGTAAAATATCGATATTTGCAGATGATAAAAAACTATGTAAAGCAGTTAATACAAGAGAAGATAGTATTCTGCTACAGATGGATCTGGATAAGTTGGAAACTTGGGCTGAAAGGTGGCAGATGAGGTTTAACAATGATAAATGTAAGGTTATACACATGGGAAGAAGGAATCAATATCACCATTACACACTGAATGGGAAACCACTGGGTCAATCTGACAGGGAGAAGGACTTGGGGATCCTAGTTAATGATAAACTTACCTGGAGCAGCCAGTGCCAGGCAGCAGCTGCCAAGGCAAACAGGATCATGGGGTGCATTAAAAGAGGTCTGGATACACATGATGAGAGCATTATACTGCCTCTGTACAAATCCCTAGTTAGACCGCACATGGAGTACTGTGTCCAGTTTTGGGCACCGGTGCTCAGGAAGGATATAATGGAACTAGAGAGAGTACAAAGGAGGGCAACAAAATTAATAAAGGGGATGGGAGAACTACAGTACCCAGATAGATTAGCGAAATTAGGATTATTTAGTCTAGAAAAAAGACGACTGAGGGGCGATCTAATAACCATGTATAAGTATATAAGGGGACAATACAAATATCTCGCTGAGGATCTGTTTATACCAAGGAAGGTGACGGGCACAAGGGGGCATTCTTTGCGTCTGGAGGAGAGAAGGTTTTTCCACCAACATAGAAGAGGATTCATTACTGTTAGGGCAGTGAGAATCTGGAATTGCTTGCCTGAGGAGGTGGTGATGGCGAACTCAGTCGAGGGGTTCAAGAGAGGCCTGGATGTCTTCCTGGAGCAGAACAATATTGTATCATACAATTATTAGGTTCTGTAGAAGGACGTAGATCTGGGGATTTGTTATGATGGAATATAGGCTGAACTGGATGGACAAATGTCTTTTTTCGGCCTTACTAACTATGTTACTATGACTCTTATTAATCTGATCTCTTGCTTCTGGACCATCGTTGCCTCGTTAGGCTATGTGCACACGTTGCGGATTTTGATGCATTTCCGCAGCGTTTTTGTAGTGTACTACCAATGTTAATCAATGGGAAATTGAGAATTATTGTGCACATGTTGCAGAAAAATCAGCTTGGATTTGCAGCTTTTTATTTTCCACAGCATGTCAATTCTTTTCTCTATCCCCATGATGGCACCACGGAGAGAGGGGTCCGCCCCCAGGGACAGGAAACCTACAGATGAAAAAGGGCATGCCTCTCTCCCACATCAGTTGGTTTCCTGTCCCTGACGGGGAACCTACAGTGACGTACCTGAAGGATTCTTCGTGGGATTCCAGGGTGCTGGCCGGTCGGTTCCTGACAGGGGGCGCCCTGTCACGGCTGTGTCCAGCAGGTTTTCTCCCCCCTTTCTTCCGACCCTCAGGCACCACCACGGGGGTCGGCGGGCCCTACGGGTGAGTGTTGCAGGGGAAGGCAGTGAAGAGGTTCGAGCCTGCCTTCCCCAGGGAAAAAAAAAAAGGAGGAAAGAGGCAGGTGACGGCGGTCACCATTACAGCCTCTGCACCGCTAATCGGTGCATGGGGGTAGCGGCGGCTACGCTACCATCATCAGGAGCGCTAGAGCACGCATAAGCGCCGCAGGTCACCGCTGAACCGCCGCCCAAACCGGAAGTACGGGCTCGGGCGGAACGTTAGAACGCGCGCACAGGCGTCCCCAATAAGATCTTCCCTATAGGACGCCTGTGCCACGAACCGGAAGTGACGCGCGCGCATGCGCAGATGACCGCTTCTACCGGCGGCAAGTTTAAAAAACAGCGTTCTCTATAGAGGAAACGTGGAAAACCCTCTCTTTTTGGCAAACGCAGTGCGGAGCCACTATGAGCGGTAAAGAACCACAAGAGGCACAGGAATGTGCACAATCATCACCTGAGCAAGTACTGCGTCCGCGCTCACAACATCAGCGCAAGGGGAGCGCTTCATCCCAGCAACGCAGCAGCAGCGGACGCTCAGGGTCACAACGCAGCCGAGTCTCTGGGGGAAATACACGGCCGGCGACGAATCCAGTGGATACAGTCCCGAGGCCAGAGACGGTATCTCTTAGTCGTAAGGGGTGAGTGATCTACGTGTCATCCCAGCAACGCAGCAGCAGCGGACGCTCAGGGTCACAACGCAGCCGAGTCTCTGGGGGAAATACACGGCCGGCGACGAATCCAGTGGATACAGTCCCGAGGCCAGAGACGGTATCTCTTAGTCGTAAGGGGTGAGTGATCTACGTGAAAGTAATAATGTAATACGAGATTACTTTTTCTCCTAGGGAAGGAAATGTACAGGCAAATCAAAGCACAAAGTGTGTGTGATATGTTTGGAAGAGCTACCTTCCTCATGGGAAAAAAAAGCTATGTGGGTCCTGCATAGAAAAAACCATCCAGGAGGAATCTCCGGCGTTCGCGTCAGACCTGAAAACTCTAATAAAAAATCAAGTGGAAAGTGCCCTCAAAGGAATTAAAATTCCGAGGAAAAAACATAGATCAGGTCATAAGTCTCCCGAGTCCAGTATAGACGAATCAGAAAACGAGACATCTGACTCTAATGATTCATCGACATCCGAGACCTCCTCACTATCATCAGAGGGGGGACGCAGTTGCTTCCCCATCGAGGAGACAGACGCATTGGTAAAGGCCATCAGAACAACTATGGGTCTGGTAGACGAACGCCCTAAAAGAACAGCACAGGACATAATGTTCAGCGGACTAGAACAGAAGAAAAGAAGAGTATTTCCAATAAATGAGAAAATTCATTCTTTGATCAAGAAAGAATGGAAGAAACCGGATAAAAAAGTTCTCTTGACCCCCAAGAGAAAGTTCGATGACCCAGCCTGCTCATCCTGGAGCAAGGCACCCAAACTGGATGTGGCCATAGCAAAGGCCTCTAAAAAGTTCGCTCTGCCCTTCGAGGACATGGGCACTCTAAAGGATCCAATGGACAAAAAGGCAGACACCTTCTTAAAAAACTCCTGGGAAGCGGCAGGAGGGGGTCTAAAGCCAGCCATCGCAGCCACCTGCACGGCCCGTGCTCTAATGGTATGGCTTGAGCATTTGGATTCTCAACTAAAAGAGAAAGTCCCAAGAGAGACAATACAAAAGTCAGTGTCCATGATGAAAGGGGCAGCAGCTTTTCTGGCGGACGCTTCGGTGGACTCAGCAAGATTATCAGCCAGGTCGGCTTCTTTCTCAAACGCCGCAAGACGCGCCCTGTGGCTAAAGTGCTGGCCGGGGGACCTGCAGACAAAGACCAAGCTTTGCTCAATACCTTGCGAAGGTGAATTCCTGTTTGGGTCAACGTTGGACAACATCCTCGACAAAGCAGGAGATAAAAAGAAATCTTTTCCCGGGTTCCCCAACCAGTCATATAGGCGCTCCTTTCGGAACAGAAAGTTCATGCGCAGAAGACCTCCAAAAGGAAATAAAGACGGATGGGAAGACAGAAGAAACAAAAACAGGGGCTTCTTGTTCAACAAACCCCCCCCCCCCTCCAGATAATAAAAAATCCCAATGAAGGTACTCCCCGGGTCGGAGGGAGACTAGCCGAGTTTCTTCCAGCCTGGGAAAGAATTTCAAACAGTCCTTGGATTCTAGGTATTATACGAGAAGGCCTCAAATTCAAATTTCGTGTTCCTCCCGGCAACTCCTTCATGGTAACGCCTCAAAAACAATCACTCGAACAGTCAGCTCTCCAGAAGGAGATTCTGAGCCTAATCCAGAAAGATGTATTGCAAGAAGTTCCATACCAGGAAAGAGGCACGGGTTTCTATTCTCCTCTCTTTCTCCGCAAAAAACCGGACGGATCGTACAGAACGATCATAAATCTCAAAAAACTAAACAGTTTCCTGGAGATACAACATTTCAAAATGGAGACAATAAAATCTTGCGTGAGAATACTCTTTCCTTTGTGTTTCATGACTGTTCTAGATTTACGAGACGCATATTACCATGTGCCCATCCACAGAGATTACCAAAAATATCTCAGACTGGCAGTGAATATCCAGGGGGAAGTAAAACACTTCTAATTCCGGGCTCTCCCCTTCGGGATAGCTATCGCTCCTCGGGTATTCACGAAAATAATGTCAGAGGTAATGGCCCACATACGGGAACAGAATATCTTAATAGTTCCCTATCTAGACGACCTACTCGTGGTAGGGAACTCATTTCAACACTGCGAACAACAGTTGAATCTGGTCATTGCTTCTCTGTCGAGTCTAGGGTGGCTGCTAAACATATCCAAGTCCAAAATGGTGCCATCTCGGGTACAGGAGTACTTGGGGATAGTCCTAGACTCGATCACGCAGACATGCTATCTTCCTCAGGAGAAGGTACAAAAAAATGACAGGCCGTATTACAGCTGATGGTATCCCCAGTCACCACTCCGAGGAGAGCAATGTCCCTCCTGGGCTCTATGACTGCCTGCATTCCGGCAGTTCAGTGGGCACAACTTCATTCCCGGGATCTACAATGGGAGACTTTAAATTTAGGCATATCTCTGCACGGAAATTTAGACGGGCAGTTAAGTATTTCTCCAAACACGATACACTCCCTAGCATGGTGGGCAGACCCAGGGAATCTAACCAAAGGGGTTCCTTGGGCGCTATCGACAGAGAAGATTCTAACGACTGATGCAAGCCCCTGGGGCTGGGGAGCACATATAGGCGATCAAGTGGCACAGGGGAGTTGGAACAAAAGTCAAGAGCTAGACTCTTCCAACATGAAAGAACTGCTAGCGGTAAAACTGGCCCTAACACACTTCCTATATCTCCTGCACGGTCATCACGTAAAAGTCTTTTCGGACAACCAGGTAGTGGTTGCATATCTAAACCACCAAGGGGGAACCAGGTGTCGAGCTCTGATGGAGGTAACCCAATCCATCTTCCACATAGCGGAACACAGTCTAAAGTCCTTGACAGCTCTCCACTTAAAAGGCTCCGAAAACCAAACTGCAGACTTCCTGAGCAGAACATGCTTAAAGCAGGGAGAGTGGGAGCTAAACCAATTGGTCTTCGATCAGATCGTGAATCTCTGGGGCCTACCAGTAATAGACCTATTCGCGAACAGTCAAAACCGCAAAGTAAAAACATTCTGCTCAATTGATCCCCGGGGGAACCCTGTAGCTCTAGACGCATTGACAATTCCTTGGAACTATCACCTTGCCTATGCGTTCCCTCCAATGTCACTCATCCCCTTAGTGCTGAGGAAAATTCGGGAGGAGGAGACTACAGTGATACTAATAGCGCCATTCTGGCCCCGCAGAATATGGTTTTCTTGGCTAAGGAAAATGTCCATATCAAGTCCATGGGTTCTATCAGACACTCCAAAACTTCTGTCCCAGGGTCCAGTATTTCACCCCAATGTAAAAAATTTACACATGACAGCGTGGCATTTGAAAGGAGGTTACTAAGGGACAAAGGATTCTCTCCTAACTTGGTGTCCACTCTATTACAGAGTAGAAAACCCGTAACCACTAGAATATATGGAAAAGTGTGGAAAAAATTCATATCAGTATCAGGGGCAGACCCGTCCGGGGAAATTCCTATAGGGAAAGTCCTTGAATTTTTACAGAAAGGTCTGGAAAGAGGTTTGGCTACAAGCACTCTAAAGGTTCAGGTAGCAGCCTTGGCAGCACTGTATAATTATGATCTGGCCAGAAATCGTTGGGTCATGCGATTTATTAAAGCCTCATCTAGGTCCAGACCCATTCCCCTCCACAACTCTCCCCCATGGGATCTAAACCTCGTACTAAACGCTCTAACCAAACCTCCCTTTGAGCCCCTGACAGAAGTTCCTTTAAAGATCTTATCTCTAAAAACCACACTCCTAGTGGCCCTAACCTCAGCTCGTCGTGTCAGCGATATACAAGCGTTATCTTCATGCCCGCACTTTACTCAGATACTTGATGACAGAGTCATTCTAAAAACTGACCCAGCTTATCTCCCTAAAATAGCGTCACCGTTTCACAGAACGCAAGAAATTTCTTTACCCTCCTTTTGTCCCAACCCTAAAAATGAGGGGGAAAAAACACTGCATACCCTAGACGTAAAAAGATGTCTGGTCCAATATCTATCAGCCACTAGGGAGTGCAGGAAGGATAGGGCTCTGTTTGTCTGCTTCCAGGGTCCACGCAAAGGACAAAAAGCATCGAAAGCCACGTTAGCAAGATGGATAAGAGACGCCATCGCCCTATCCTACTCATCCTGTGGGACAGCCATCCCAGAGAACATAAAAGCTCATTCGACCGGAGCAGTGGCATTATCCTGGGCGGAGAGAGCTGGCGCTTCAATACAACAGATATGTAGAGCGGCCACTTGGTCTTCCCAGTCTACATTTTTCAAGCATTACCGCTTAGACTTGACCTCCTCTGATCCTACCTTTGGGCGAAGGGTTCTAGAGGCAGTGGTCCCTCCCTAATAGCTCTATCTATTCAAATCTCTCCGTGGTGCCATCATGGGGATAGAGAAAATGGTAGTTACCTGCCGATAACGGTATTTCTCTGATCCCATGATGGCACCCGTATATTCCCTCCCTTTTCACACACAGGTGTGCACTTGATAATGTACTAGTAATTAATTTTAGTCACGGTGCCTCTGTTAAGTTAAATAGGTTAAGTTTAATTTGTGCAAATATTGAGTTGCAGCTGAAGTTCTGTATAAGGCTCTGTAATCCAACTGATGTGGGAGAGAGGTACGCCCTTTTTCATCTGTAGGTTTCCTGTCCCTGGGGGCGGACCCCTCTCTCCGTGGTGCCATCATGGGATCAGAGAAATACCGTTATCGGCAGGTAACTACCATTTTTGCGGATCTGCAGCGTTTCTGCACCCATTGACTACCATTGATTCAGGTAAAACCGCAGGTTTAATCTGCGGTTTTTCTCCAGATTGGGAGGAGGAAATGTGTGGGTGGAGACTGTATGCAGTGAATATGTGCGGGGGGGTGTGTGTGGGGCTGTGTGTGTCTGTATGTAGGCAGGCATCGTCCAATGAAACTACTAGTCCCATCCGGCTATGCCTGCTACAGTGATAGCTAGCCGATGATGGGACAGTAGTAGCCCCATCATGCGGCTACTGTGTTCAAGAGTAAAAAAAAAAAAAATGCATACAGTACATACTCGGCATACAGCTAATCCCCGACGCCCTTGATCACCTGTAAAAATAAATTAAATAATAAACCACTATATACTCCAGAGGTGTCAAACTGCATTCCTCGAGGGCCGCAAACAGGTCGTTTTCAGGATTTCCTTGTATTGCACAAGGTGCTGGAATCATTCTGTGCAGGTGATTAAATTATCACCTGTGCAATACAAGGAAATCCTGAAAACATGACCTGTTTGCGGCCCTCGAGGAATGCAGTTTGACACCTCTGATATACTCCCTGTTTCGACATAATCCACTTAATAACGAATGTCCCAGGACGATCTCCCGTGTAGAGCTGTCACATCAGCTGATGTGACCGTTCTCCAGGGGCTCGGGTGATACGATGATGGCAGGTATCCTCCCGCAGTGTATCACTCCGCCGTTACAGGACATCATGCTGTCACTTGCAGTACCGCTGTGTGGGATAATTCTCAAGCAGCAGTGCCGTAAAGTGAGCATGAACTCCAGTGAACCCTCAGTGATCATACTGCAGGAGCCATGATCTGTCAGTGTGTCGCTGGAGGCCCTGTAGAGTGGTCACATCTCCTGATATGACAGCTCTACATGGGAGATCGTCGTGGGACAGTCATTATTAAATGGATTACGTCGGAACAGGGAGTATTTGGGTTGGTTTTTAATTTTTTTTTTACAGGAGATCGAGGCTTGGTAGGAATTAGCTGTGTAATAAAATGGTAAAACTGTAATGTTTCATTAAAATACTTTATTCTGGTTGTGTCTTTATTTAACCTTTAACAACTCCCTACAACCTCCAAATGGCCATCATATACCAACCTCTGGGCCCGACCACTGCCTTTATTGACCAGCTCTCCACCTGGCTCCTTCACTTTCTGTCTGCTGACATTCCCACCATCATCATGGGTGACTTCAACATCCCCATTGACACCCACCAGTCAGCAGCCTCCAAACTCCTGTCCCTTACTTCATCCTTTGGACTTACTCAGTGGTCCTCCTCAGCCACCCACCCACACAGACGGACACACATTAGACCTGGTCTTCACCTGTTTATGCTCCTTATCTAGCTTCACAACCTCTCCCTCTATCTGACCACCATCTACTCACTTTCTCATCCCTGTCCTCCTCACCTGTCACCCATGTCCAGCACCATGCGCACCCACACAGGAACCTCGCACACCTAGACACCAACACACTCTGACTCTATCCTACCACTGTCCTCTATATCCTCACTCCATGACACTGCTTTCTACAATGCCACTCTTGCATCAGCTATTGACACGGTCGCCCCTGTCATGCATAGCAGAGTGCGACGAACCAATAGACAACCCTGGCACAATAAGATCACTAAAAAGCTTCGGCAAGCATCCAGAATTGCAGAACCGCGTTGGAAGAAAACGCATTCACAAGATTATTTTACTGCACTCAAACAAGCAACACTGGCATTGAAATCAGCTCTCACCTCTGCTAAACAGGCCTACTTCACAACCTTCATATCTTCCTTATCCCACAACCCCAAACAGTTCAACACTTTTAACTCCCTCCTCCGCCCACCACTGCCCCCTCCAAGTTCCCTAATCGTTGCCGAGGACTTTGCCACGCACTTCAAAAATAAGATAGACCAAACAAGGCAAGTCTTTGCTGTTCAACCACCACAACTTTGTATGAGAGACCAATCAATGCCCAAACCACATAACTTCACTCTCCAAAATCTCTGCAGGGGAGCTTGCTCATCTCTCCAAATCACACCTCACCACTTGTGCACTTGACCCCATCCCACCTCCTCACCACCACACTAATCCCATCCGTAACCCATCTCTTCAACCTTTCACTAACTTCTGGTACCTTCCCCTCTGCTTTCAAACATGCCACAATCACACCTATCCTCAAGCCATCCCTTGACCCAAGCGGTATGTCCAGCTATCGCCCCATATCTTTGCTCCCATTTGCTTCCAAACTCCTTGAGCAGCACGTCCATGCTGAACTTTCCTCTCGCTTTGCATCTCTCTTCGATAACCTACAATCTGGCTTCCGTCCTCACCATTCCACTGAGACTGCCCTGACCAAAATTACTAACGACTTACAGCCAAAGCTAACAGACAATTCTCTATACTCCTCCTAGACCTGTCCTCTGCCTTCGACACAGTTGACCACTGCCTCCTACTACAGATCCTCTCTTCCTTTAGGGCAAGGTCTTTGACCCCATCTTGGATCTCCTCATACCTTGCCAACCGCACATTTAGCTTTTCTTATGCCCATACTACCTCTTCATCTCGCCCCCCTCTCTGTTGGAGTGCCCCAAGGCTCTGTCCTAGGACCCTTACTCTTCTCAATCTATACACTCTGCCTGGGACAACTCATAAGGTCCTATGGCTTCCATCTATATGCTGATGACACTCAGATCTACCTCTCTGGCCCAGATGTCACCTCTCTGCTCTCCAGAATCCTAGAGTGTCTATCAGCCATATCCTCCTCTCGCATCCTCAAGCTCAATGTGGACAAATCTGAACTCATTATCTTTCCTCCATCACGCATATCTTACCTACCTGATCTATCTATCAAAATAAATGAAATCACTTTCCCCTGTCTCCAAAATCCTCTGCCTCGGAGTAACCCTTTACTCTGCCCTGTCCTTCAAACCGCACATCCAAGCTCTCGCCACCTCCAGCTCAAAAAGATTTCCAGAATCCGTCCTTTCCTCAACCCTCACTACCAAAATGCTCATGCATGCCCTAATCATCTCCCGCCTCGACTACTGCAACATACTCCTCTGTGGCCTACCTTCTAACACTCTCGCACCCCTCCAGTCCATCCTTAACTCTGCTGCCCGACTAATTAATCTCTTCTCGCTACACTCCTGCTTCACCTCTTTGCAGAACCCCTCACTGGCTCCCACTTTCCCAGCGTATCCAGTTTAAATGACGAACACTGACCTACAAAACCATCCACAACCTTTCTCCTCCGTATATTTCCACACTAATCTCTCAATATCTTCCTCACGTAAGCTCCGGTCTTCCCAAGACCACCTCCTCTCCTCCACGCTTATTCGCTCCTCACTCAATCGCCTCCAAAACTTCTCCCGAATATCACCCATTCTCTGGAATTCAGTGCCCCAACATGTCCGGTTATCCACTACTTTTGGATCCTTCAAAAGAAACCTGAAAACCCACCTCTTCAAGGAAGCTTACAGCCTATAAAGACCACACGGCCATCTCAACACCATTGGAGCTACTGCAACCCTCGACCTACTGTCTCCTTCCCCACAATCCTGTAGAATGTAAGCCCGCAAGGGCAGGGTCCTCTTCCCTCTGTACCAGTCAGTCATTGTTAGTTTTGTTAACTGTAAGTGATTTTTTTTTTTTTGGGAGGGCCCTCTTTTAATAGCCAGAAAAGGCTAAATATACAGCTGTGGGCTGATATTCATCCTGGGAAGCTCCATTGGTATTAATCCCTTCCCAGGCTATAAACATCGGCCCCCAGTCACTGGCTTTCCCTCTCTGGCGCAGAAAACCGTGGGAGCCAACACCATATTTTATTTTTTAAATTAAACATATTGCGTTTAAGGCTACTTTCACACTAGTCCGTCGGTACGGGCCGTCGCAAACCGTCGGCCCGACCGTGTTAATGTAGCACAACATGGGCAGTGGATGCAGTTTTACAACGCATCCGCTGCCCATTGTGAGTTCCAGGGAGGAGGGGGCGGAGTTTCGTCTGCGCATGCGCGGTCGAAAATGGTGGACTCGACACACAAAAAATGTTACATGTAACTTTTTGTGCCGAGGGTCCACCAAAACACGACGCATCCGTCGCATGACGGATGCGACGTGTGGCCATGCGTTGCTAATGCAAGTCTATGGAGAAAAAACGCATCCTGCGGGCACATTTGCAAGATGCGTTTTTTTTCTCCAAAACGACGCATTGCGACGTACAGCAAACAACGCTAGTGTGAAAGTAGCCTAAGGCTGGGGTCACACTTGTGAGAAACTTGCATGTGTCTTGCACCTCAATACTCGGCACTGCCGCTGGCACTGGGGACCGGAGCGTGCGGCTGCATGTACTTCTATGAGACTTGTGCGAGTTTCTCGCAAGTGTGACCCCGGCCTAACGCAGATTTTGTGTCTTTATTTAACTCTTTATGTACCATTTTATTATGTTTTATACATTAGGCTTGGCATTATCTATCATCCATCTATCTACCTTAATCTGTGTGTGTAAACATTATTTTTCAATGGAGTATGTAAAAGAAGAGGTTGGACAAAGAACTGACATCACAATTCTTTTTTCTTTTTCTTCTTTTTTAAATATATATTTAGCTTACAAATCCACATCAAAAACGCATCAAATCCGTGTGGATTTTCACCTGTGTTTTCTGCCAAGAGAGGAAGAATCTGTGCAGAAAATTCCACAGGCAAATCTGCAACGTGTGCACATACCCTTAGTTCTTCATGTAAGAGGTTGTGCACTGTTTTTTTTAATTATTATTATTGATGCCCTATACATAGGATAGGGTATCAGTGTTCGATCGGCTGGGGTCCGGCACTTGGCGCCCTCACTGATCAGCTGTGATCGGAGCCAGCGGCTGCCGGCCGGAAGTACTTGCGGAGCTTGGCCATCTACTTGTATTGGCTGGAACTTTTTACTGCACATCTGCCTCCTATTGAATTGAACAGGAGGTGGATGTGTAGTACGCGCAGCTGCCACTATAAGTAGGTGGCCAAGCTCCGCAAGTAAGCACTTCTGGTCGCCGGCTGATCAGCGGGGGCGTTAAGTGCCTTAGACCGGCCAATCAGACATTGCTGCCCTATCCTAAACATAGGTCATCAATGTAAAAGTAGTGGACATCCTCTTTAAATGCTGAGTTGATGTAGCTCTGTCTAGAATGATTGCAGTGGATGACTCCAGCCATATTTTGGACGGCAGCATCATATCCACTGTATAGGCACAAAGTGATATCATACATAATCTCACTGCCATGTTTATTAGGGCTTCTTCTGTCCCCATGGGTCGTGCCCGGTTTCCCTAGGTGCACTACTCCATCTTCTTGTCCGCTCATCTGCCACAGAAAAGGGGGGGAAAAAAACAACCCTTATTCCACCTTGGATCCCATGATTGTCACAGTTGCCTCCTTGTGTGACCAAGGCCTCTGCCCTGCAGCGCTCCTTGGAGAACAGTGAAGAGGCAAAGTTGTTCAAAGTAGGTGACCATACTATGGCTCAATTCAGCACCATCTTGTGACAAGCAATTCAGCTTTCTCGGTGTCGGCTGAGGTCAGGCAGTAGGAATTGGCAGCTTGGGCTTCTTTGTGAAAGTGGGGTAGAGGCTGACGACTGACATGGTAGAGAAATGACCCTTGTATTAGCGTCGGTATTGGGCCATTTTTTCTAAACTACTTGACTTTGCATTGAGTAATGGAGCCATATTAACGTGCAGTTCTCTGAAATGGGTTGTACATGTAGTTATATAACTTAATGTAGAATAGAGTGCTACTTGGATTTGGAGATGTGATCGCCCACCCTTAGCATCTGGTATTTTTAAGAAATCCACGTGAGATTTTTTTAGGGGAATTACACAACCTCTAGCATAGCCCTTGGTATTGGCAGGTTTGGCTGACGTTCGTCTGTGTTGGGTCAACTTAGCTATAGCCAGTGCTTGATTCTCTGCTGAGCCCACTTACTATACAGCATCGGGGTCAGGGAAAAAAAACAGGGTGAACTGTCCCTGTGTACATTATTCTCCAATGTGATGTTTTGGGCTGGGACCTTCCTTAGACTTTTGGATTGTGCAGAATAGCACTCTGAAAGGTGGCAACCGTCCCTGATGAGAAGATTTCTACGTAGTTTATGGGCTTCTGTGCCCTATATTAAAGATGGCTACCATTCTTTCACCATTAGCGGATACTAAGTCCTTCTGTGTCATAGCCAAAGTTATCCTATGTGTCAGAGCCCACATACGTTTCAGCCGCTATCCCCGTATTCTCCAGCCAAAAATGACCCAAAGTGCACCTTAACCTTCCCCATGACTCATGGTAAACCTCTTCCTAGTGCATCAAGCAGGACAGGTACACGTTATTTGTCAGTCGCCATCTATAGAAGTGTCACAGGTGCGCTGACCTCCTTTTGGAAAAAGGAGGGGTGATGGAATAATTTTTTGACGGAATAATGTTTTGCATTCTCCTTCCCTTTGCAGAAACAATCTGCACCAGAATGACCCTTGATAAGGATTAATGGTGTGAAAAGTACAGACAAGGGTACTGTAGGATTCCCAGTCTGATCTTGGATATGGGGGTAGATTTGCTAATTCCATCTAAGCATATGATAAAACTTTGATGATAAATGGCAAGCTTTCTTTCCACCAAAAATGAAGAATCAACATTTTGGCGCATGGTCTTCCGGTCAAGCCATGTGTCCTTTCACGAGAAGCTGTGCATGAATTTCAAGCGGGGTGCAAAAAAAAAAAAGCACCTAACACATAAATGTGGGCTATATGACAAGTGCACAAATTGCCCCAAAGCTCGGACCCCATTGAAAAGAATAGAGACCAGAACTTTTGAGCTCTAAAATTCTCTCTCCTTCCGGAACGCAGAACATTGCAACGGGGAAAGTCCGTGGTCGGCGTTTAGCACCGGACAAGAACTGCCAAACTTTTAGGTTCGGGTTCACTCATCTTTATTAGTCAGTTAGCAAGGGCATTGAAGAGCCTTTATCTGTGAGTGATCGTCACTGCCCAGAACCGCAAGCAAACATTTATGAAACAGCATGATCAGGGCTATGCTGCCACGTAGTGCTGAAGGTTTATATCGCAGCTTAGGGAGACAAAGGAAAACGGTTTAGCTTTCCTGTAATGTAAATTAATTGAATTAACTAAGTCATCATTGTGACATTCTGATGCTGTAACATTGCTTTGTACATTTTCTTTATGCTGTCATCTGATGGAGAATATTATCTTTCCTGAGTTGTAATTCCACTCCTTTTACTTGGTGTATTACAAAAATTAAAAGGCCTGCATGTGTTTAGTATTAAATTAATGTACAGGTGCACAAACACGCCATATCCATACATAATGCATCAGAACACTGCTATTAATAAATACATGAACTCCATTATTGCTGTAAGGTACTTAGTGTTTTTTGATCAAAGAGCGCAAAAGCCATACAACCATGTCAAGGTGACCATGTATGGATCGTCCCTATCACTAATGCCCTATTTTAAAAAAGTCCCCTTCAGACTCTTTAGGACATCTGGAAGAATGGTAGTATGGAGGATTAAAGATGAGTGCTTCCATGGGTCCTGTGTCATGCCAGCACTAAAGAGTCCTAAGACCATTCTCAGGTGGGGCCTTTTAATCCTTGGAGGGGGCTCACAATTTTGCGTAAGATCACTGCCATGAATACAGAATGGGATCTAAACTTCCAAGAGCAACTTTTCCCAATCATCCAGGAGCAATGTGGTGATGAACCGCAAACTGAAAAACAAGATTTGTCTCAAAACTTTTGGCCACAACTGTAGTAAAGTCATATAATACAGTGCTAAAATAAAAATGAAGGAAATGCTTACACCTAGCAATGTAAGGCTTTTTTCACACTTTTGCTTTTTCCATTTTTTTAAGGGCCACAAATATGGACACACTCATAGCCATTGTATTCAATGGTGGTGCGCACTTCACACGGACCGACTGTCAGTATGAAAAACCCGCAGACGTAATTTTGTGCCGCACAGACTAAATGTGTGCCGTACGCTGATGACCCACGAATAGCATCCATGTGTCATCAGTGTGATACGTACCTGCGCCTGGGAAGAAGCGGTACAGTTTGTGCTGTTCCCAGGGGCCAGCGGCTGAAGGCGGCTATCGTCATTTTCTCCTGCTTGCACTGAGATCAGCGCAACCAGCAAACAATGATGGGAGTTTTACTGTGCACCCGCTACAAAGGTGACATCAACTCTAACCCTATTACCCCACTTGCCACTGTCACAGAGCAAGTGGGAAGAGCGCATCTTATGGGTGCGCCATTTCTGGGGAGGTTGAGGGCTAATATTGGTGGGGGGGCAATATTTCTGACCCTTAGGCTATTCATTTCAGCCCACAGCTGTCTGTTTAGCCTTTGCTGGCTTGAATTTATAGGGGAACGCTGTAATTTTTTTTCTGATGTCCCCTGTAAATTCACCAGGGAAGGCTAAGCAAACAGCTGTGAGCTGTTATTAATTTCCTGGGAACCTTATGGGATATTGTCCCACCAGCCATGGGCTTTCCCTCTGCTGGTTATGAAAAATGTGCGAGAACCCACAATGTTTTTTGAATTTTATTCTTTATTTTACACAGGAGTTACACAGCGGCTGCTGAATACAACTTCCATCTTTGTCTCTTGGTTGCGCTGATCGCAGGAAACCAAGCGACATTGATGAGAGCTGCCTTCAGCCGGCTCATGGGAACAGCACGAATTGTACCACTTCTTCCCATGCGCCGGTACGTGTCAAACGGATGTAACACACTGACACACAGCAAACAAGGATACATGGATGTCACATGTACACACGGAACATGGATCTCGCCAGGTGGGAAAGACTCTGGAGACACCGTGGAGAACGTTATGTTGCCTGCAACATCATACAGCATGACTGGATTTCCCAGGCGTTTTCAGAAGTGCACAGAGGCACGTGGGGGGCCAGACACACTACTGAGTCATATTATGATTTGCTTTGGTGAAATTCAATAAAATTGGATCAACCTGTGAAATCAATCTTTTACTTCGATTTTTGGGGTGAGTCTGCTGACGAATCAGGTTTCCATTGACGGTAGATATGTCAGTTCTTCAAGAATCACAGAATTTTCATCAGTATAAAGTTTCATATCAAATCTTTTTTAAATTAATCAGAATCTGATGTGTGATTTATGTGTTCCCTTACTATATTTTTTTGAGTTTTGGAAAAATCTCATTAATGTCAAGAGCAGGGGTGTCAAACTGCATTCCTCGAGGGATGCAAACAGGTCATGTTTTCAGGATTTCCTTGTACTGCACAGGTGACAATTTAATCACACAAATAATGAGTTGGTGATTAAATTATCACCTGTGCAGTACAAGGAAATCCTGAAAACATGACCTGTTTGCAGCCCTCGAGGAATGCCGTTTGACACCCCTGGTCAAGAGGATCTGATGAAAATCTAATGTATAGAGGACCAGTCTGCTGCTAAGGAAGACAGGGTATGATGTTTTGGATTTTTTTTCTCTACCTATGGCAATAAACATGCATTCTTGGGTAATGGGATAATTTCTTCTAAGCAATGACGCTAGGAAACTAAAGTAGTCGACTTCTTTCCCAAAATCTTTTATTTTGCTCGTTCTCCTATGTCTTGCTGCCGGAAAGGTCTGCAGCAAACGGTGAAGGAGGCACCAACACAGTTGTTGCCCTGTTTGCCCTCCCTACATTTGAGCCCTGCACGTTGATTGCTCTATTATAGGATTTGTCATATATTTTGCTTGTGGGATTCAACTACAAAGAGGATCTTTCAGTCCAGCAGTAAACTGGTGCTGTGGGGGTTAATAAAGGACATCCTACCCACCACATCTGGCCTCCCTCCTCCTCTCCTGTTTCCTCTACAGAATGCTCAGTACATCTGGATCCTTCACATACAAAGGAACATAGCCCAACCAGAAACCTCAGAAGCCACACACACAGGGATTCGTTACCTCTCCCGTGCCCAGAGCTTCAGACAGAAGCTCCTCAGATAACTACAGACGTGGCAGTGCCCAGCAAACATGAAGACCCTTCACATAATTCAACTTTGTGCCTTTTATTACCAGCTCTTTGTTCACTTTGATCAGAGTTCAGCCGCTCCATCTCCCATCATAAAGTTTCCAGGAGACAACTCGCCCAAGACGGACAAAGACATGGTCACAGTAAGTAGCCTCATCTCAATGGCTCCTTCTTTCTCAGTTTGTGTATATGGACCTTGTCATGAGCGTCGCTCCTAAAAAAAATAATTTCTAATTGTTAGATTGGACATCCAGACCTGAATAAACTTGTTTTCTTCCTATAAAAAAGGTCTAGCTATATGTAAGGACCATCGACGTTACAAGATTTGGTTAAAAGGAGTAAAAGAAACCCCAATTGTCTCACGGCATAAAAGAGAATATCAATGAACTGAGAGTGCAAAAGTAGGGCAATGTCGGCCGCAGCTTACTTACTCAAGGATGATCGAGTTATTCCCATCAAATCAAAATGTTGTAAGACTTATGATATGACCTTTTAGAATAATAAAAAAAACTATAGCACATATGTAAACTCAACGTGCTACCAAAATGCAAAGTCAACTGACGAACCAAAGGGATATGTCTATGAATCAAGCGTGGCCACCACATATGTAAACCTAAGATGGTAAACTAGGCTATGAATGAAGGGTGGTAAACCAAAGTGTTACCAAAATACAAGGCTTATTAACTGTTGTAGTAATGGTTTGAACTAAGGATCTTCCCAAAATATAAGGTTCGTTAAGGAAAAATTGGCAAAAAAACCTGTAAACGGAAGATGGTACCAACATTCAGAGATGATTATTATCTATAGTTTTTGGTACAAACCAAGGCTGGATTTCGCAAATGGGGTCTTGTACACCGGTCGTAATGAAGGGAGCACAAGAATAAGATGTGACAATTTTATTTTGAGGAGGAGAATTTGGCCCATCTTTCAACTGTCATGCGCCACCGCCAGAAATGTTACTCCAGGCAGGGGCTGTCATACATTTCTGTTGTAATTTTTGTCACTTCTGCATTAATTATGATGAATTTATTGGACAAAGTTGGTTATGGTTATGTCCCTCTGTGCCCAAGTTTCTTCAACTTTTTCAAAAAGTTGTCGGAGTTGTCTGAGACTGGCATAAAAGCGAAAAATGTCAACTTGCGGAATGCCAAAAAGTTTAGTCAGAATTTTGGCAAAAACAGCTTGATAAATCGGACCCATAGTGCACTAAAAATTGTAGCACCGCTTTAAACCAACAGTTGGTACTGTACATGTAGACCTGAGAGAGTTCAGAGTATACCGACAACCATGGTTCTGTAACCAAGGATGAGCATCACAAATGTAAAACCAAGTTAGTTACTTTTGTTCTTTTTTTTTTGTAGGACTGGGACTACCCAGGTGTGGTGCCTTGTATAGTGTTGAAACAACATTATTATGCCATATGTCATCCGCACAATTTTGCAGAGTTAGCCTTTTCGGTTAGATACACAACATATCTGGGAAAAATGAAAACAGTGACACCACGTCCATCACTCCAACAACATCTGTTTCTAGAATAAATAATATGCAAAGAGGACCTGAACTCTATAGCGCCACTTGTTGGAAGCAGCAATCGCGAATAAGACTCCTTACCTTGGTATGCCAAGGCCGGTATGTCACTCTCCACAAGGAGAAATGTTACCCCTTAGAATAAATAATAAATAATGGCACTCACTTTTAAGAAGTTGTAAAAAAAATTAACGGTTTGAAACACGTAAAGACTGCGGGAATGTTTTGTTAGGGCTGGATTTTAACATGATGGAATCCAATTGGATGCTTTAAATTTTTTTGTTGACGAATGAGTGCCGGTCTTCCCAATGGCCACCACAGTTTTACAATGAAATCCCAGCTATGACATGAAATGTGCCTATAAACCATTAAATGACTTTTCCATTGGGCAGGGAAAAATCTTCTCATGGTGGTCCAGGAGATAAAAGGACCACCTACAAGAGGACAGGACAATATAACATCTGCAGCCTTTCCCTCTTGTTGGGAGGTCACGCGCTAATCTCGAGGGACTCCTGGTAGGACATTATCACACAACCAGAGCAGGGTTTTCACATTGTTAGAATAAATACATGTAGATACAAGTTAGATATTAGAAAAAACTTTTTAACCGTGAGGGTGATCAATGAGTGGAACAGGCTGCCACGAGAGGTGGTGAGTTCTCCTTCCATGGAAGTCTTCAAACAGAGGCTGGACAGACAACTGTCTGAGATGGTTTAGTGAATCCTGCATTGAGCAGGGGGTTGGACACAATGACCCTGGCGGTCCCTTCCAACTCTAACCTTCTATGATTCTATGTATGTTGTACTGCAAGACCGTTCTGAGCGTAAAATCCTATCATGTTATTTCCTATTTGTTACATTAACATAAAATTTACCTAACAGCAATACCTCCTGAAGTATTATGGCTGCCCTAAAGATTCGTGCCTGATGGTGCTAAAGGATACTTTGAAGAAAATGCAGAAGTTCTTCCGTATTCCGGAGACCGGAGAGATGGATCAAAAGACCATTGAAACTATGAAAAAGCCCAGATGTGGTAACCCAGATGTGGCCAACTACCAGTTCTTCCCAAGGAAGCCCAAATGGGAAAAAAATGATGTAACATACAGGTGAATTGATGTTCTAGCATTCTGCTATATAAGATTTAAGTAGGGTCACTGATGGGGGTGAAAACTCTCTTAGGGAATTAGGAGTCAATAAAGGGGTCCTTGTTCAGGATCTTCTTGACCATGACAGAGAAATCTTTCACAAAGAGTGTCCGAGTGACCTGTCCAGGATTATACAGAGAAATCATTGATTTTTATGCCGTGTAACGCTCAATACCTCCTGCGGAGGTGCTGCAGGAAAACTGAACACTTACTGCCAGGTTTCCCCACAGATCACAACTGGTGATGAGCGAATGTGCTGGGATAAGGTGTTATTGGAACATGCTTGGGTGCTGACCGAGTGACTTCGGCATGCTCGAAAAATATGATTGAGTTCCCGCGGCTTCATGTCTCTCGGCTATTCGACAGCCACAACACATGCAGGTATTGCCTCACAAACCGCCGCGGGGACTCAAACATATTTTTCAAGAATGCCAAAGTCACTCGGTTAGCACCTGAGCATGAGCAGATAACACCTTATCCCAGCACATTCGCTCGTCATCACTATAGACAACTGATCACTGGAGATGCCATCAGTGCAAAACTGCCTTGTAGTCAGTTGGTCGTCAAAGATGGGCTCATGACAAATTCTTTCCGCTAACAATTTATTAGTTTTCTCTAGGATCTTGGGTTACACCATAGATCTGGACTCCGAAACTGTGGATGATGCGTTTGCTCGAGCATTTCAAGTCTGGAGCGATGTCACCCCTTTGAAGTTCACTAGACTCATGGATGGAGATGCCGATATCATGATCAATTTTGGCCGCTGGGGTAATTGACTTTTTCTTCCTTGTTTGTATGGTTTGTGCTTTCTTATGGATTTCTCTATTCATGATCTTCTTTTTTCAGAGCATGGGGATGGCTATCCGTTTGATGGTAAAGATGGCCTGTTGGCTCACGCTTTTGCCCCAGGGTCAGGGATTGGTGGCGACTCTCACTTTGATGATGATGAGCTTTGGACTTTAGGAGAAGGACAAGGTAACACAAATGTGTTTGCGCACGTAATGTAATGCCCTATGGGTACATATTTCTCATCTGCCTAAAGTCTGTACATCAAAGGACAGACTACCGTTACCGCTAAAGTAAATGCCTGCTTTTTAGCATCACGTTTTTACTTGGTCTCTTCTGTTTAATTTCTTAATATATTTTGACCACTGCAGCCAATCACTGACTGTAGCAGGTCACTGCTTCAGCCGATCACTACTTCTGTCTCCTCTGAAGTCACTGATTGACTACAATGGTCACATTTCCATGTCGGGATGTCATTGCTGGAATAGGAAGTAAGGTACCCAGGAAGTGTCAGGACTGAAGCAGTTGAATACGACATTTTTGGTATTTTATTTTGTGCCATATTCAAAATATTTTTCCTTGGAGGACAACCCCTTTAAAGGGAATATGTCACTTTTTTTTTACCTAATCTGAGCAGCCTAATGTAGGTGCAGAGACTCGGATTTCAGCGATGTGTCACTTACTGGGCTACTCGCTGCCGTTTTGATTGAAAATTAATTTATCTACTGCAGATCTATCAGTTCTCTGAATGCTGAGCTCTGTATAACCCCGCCCACACACCTGATTGGCCGCTTTCTGTGTGCTCAGTTCATAGATAGAAAGTTACCAATCAGCTCTGGAGGCGGGGTTAGACTATTGGACAGCAGGCCAAATAGTCCTCTAGTGATAATCTCCTTCTAATAAAACACTGATTTTATTTAAATCTACAACAAGCAACCCAGTAAGTGATGTATTGCTGAAATCAGGGTCTCGTTCTCTACATCATGCTGCTCTCAGATTACGTAGGAAAAGTCGCTTTAGATGGTTCTATAATGGTTTTTCACCCTGCAATTCTACTAGGTAGGAGACATGGACCACAGATTAGACCAGTGTGTATGACTTATTATTAGCATCACTGTAATGGAGAAGTTTTAGTAGGGTGCAGCTCGGTCTCTAATGGCAGTCCTGAAGACTTAAATTCTCTTGGATGTCTGCAGTAAGCGCCCCTCTGCTCTAGTGACAGCGGAACCTTCCAATTAGTAGACCGCCACATGCAAAAATCGGGCTTTCGGAGCTCTTACTGCAGAGATATCTTCAGCTTTGGGCACCCACTTCAGGGTTTTTGGTGTACTGTGAAGTGTTTCCCGATTTCTCATGCTGTTAAACAGCCGTCATTCTCAACCCACAGTTGTGAAAGTTAAATATGGAAATGCCGATGGCGAGTTCTGCAAATTTCCTTTCCTCTTCAACGACAAGGAATACAACAGCTGCACAGACGCCGGACGGAGTGATGGATTCCTCTGGTGTTCAACCACGTACAACTTCGATAAAGAGGGCAAATACGGCTTCTGTCCTCATGAATGTAAGTGTTCATTATTAAATACGTTCCTTCGTTTTTTCATTCTTTTGTGATTTCCTATTGTTCACATAACATTTCCATCTACCGCAGCGCTGACACATACTGTAGATTGCCAACATTCAAATTAGCACTGGTTGATTTGGAGAGATCATGTTCTACATATCTGCCTACTGTTTGCCTTTTATATAACTGTGACGGTATTAGCTCCAGGAGTTTGAGTTTGAGAACCTATTCTTCCAAAAGATGGCTGTTCGGAGACTTTTCATTTTCAGTGGAGTGGAAGTCAAGCTTATGCTTTGCCACTATGGCTCTAAGAAAAACTTGGCTTTTGTGAATCCTGGACGATAAAGAAACAAGATAGAAGAAGAATCGATGCCTTCGAAATGTTGTGCTGGAGAAGGATGTTATCAATACCATGGGTGGCAAGAATAACAAACAAATCAATTTCGGAACAAATTAAGTCAGATGTCAATTGAAGCAATGATCACCAAGCTACGACTTGCCTACTTTGGACACATCATACGAAGAGAGAAATCACTGGAGAAAGACATCATGGTCAGGAAAAGAGAAGGCACAAGGCGAAGAGGAGGACCAGCAGCCCGATGGTTTGATGCTATCAAGATAACGAAGGAAAAGACCCTGGTGGACCTATCTAGGCTTGCACAAGATCGATCTTCCTACAGAGCGTTCATCCATCAAGTCGCCACGGCTCGAGATCGAGACAAAGGCTGTTAAGTAATAAATAATAATAGATCTCATTGGTGCCATAGACTTTGAAGATTGTATTCCCACTATGAGTTCCTGAGACTCACCCAGCAGATGCCCTCAGCATCAGTTCTCTTGCAGAGGCTTAGGAGTCCATGTCAAGTCTCCTAAAAGTCAAGGAGGCTCGGAGACCTTCTGAAATACGGGAAGAATTGACAAATCTTTTGAGATGTGCACTGAAACCTCCGGGAACTCAGTGCTATTGAGAGGTTCCTTGTGAATAACGCTCTATCACCAGATAAAGCTCCAGCATCCAAACACAAAGCCTGGAGAGGCTTCACATGAAAACCCAGGGAGCCTTGGAAGGCTAACTCTACAAATTCGCTTACGCAGGTCGGCTACCAGCACTAAATGATCGATCAGTTGCTTGTTTCCTGATCAGCGATCATTTTATAGACTATTTATACAGAACGATCCAGCTTCAGATGCGCATTAAACATTCAGTGATAAATCACTCAATCGGTAAGTAACCGCTTTCATTGTTCTCGACAGCACATGCCCTGTTTACACTGGATGATGTGCTGCTGAGAATGATGATTTATTTTTTATGCAGCCCAAAAGATCTTTTCGCCTGACAAATGAGCATTTAGCTTGATTATCAGGTGATCAGCATCCTGTTTAGACTACAAGATTATCATGAGCAAGTCTTCCGAGGTGTGACCATTCTCGATAATTGTGCCCGATTCAGGGGCAACATGTATCAGATGCTGTCTACATGGTCTCAGCCATATATTTTCTTTTATGAAACACCACGGCATTTCAGAGAAACACATAATGTAAAACCACTGTGGATCGATAGACTAGTCCACAGCAGGTAGTGGTAGACTAGTTGGACTTTCGGGTCCATGGGATCTTCTCCCCGCCCGCTGCCGATGACTGACAGCTTTCTTCCTTCCTGCTTATATAGAGAAAGACCTGTCACTCCAGTGAGTAAACTTATAAGCTATGATTTTCTCTGAAACTCCAAAGCTTTTCAAAGATGGCTGAGATTGGATCATGTCGGATCCATGTTCTCCGTGGATTGGGCAGCATGTATAAGCCATCATGTTCCCTATAAACTTTGGCAAATATAGATTTTGTGCCTCTGTTGCGTCAGTACAGTCCAATCTGCTGATTGCGACTTCCACTGTTGGATTGGGCGAAGATAATTAATGATGGAGTTTTCCTTTAAACAGGATGCCAGTATGGACAAAGTGTGATTTGAAAATTCCATTTGGTAATAGACAATGAGTATGGAGATTACGGAGCAGGAGCCGTACACAACATTCTTTGTGCATGCTGAAAAAACATCAGAAAACCAGAGCAGGACATCATACTGGGAAGGAAAATACATTCTTCCGGAAGATTTCTTCTGTTAGTTTATTTAGGGAAGAAGAACAAAGTCACCGTCGGTATGCGCTTAGTCGTAATGTAACCTACACACTTTTGCAATTGAAAGATATAAACTTTTATCAAACGGAGCTCGATGGATCGAGAACTAAAGGGAACTAACATTGCATCCTGCACGGCCACACATAGACGTCGGACTGGGATTCCAAGGGCTCACCAGTAACCAACTTTTCAGCTACATGAAAATGTGACATTATCCCCAATCACAAATCTATATGAACTGGGTTGATGGTTAAATAAATAAGATGCTGTGCTAAGTACTGCTCATATAAGAGGGGGTCCACCGGAGGATTCTCCGGTTCTCATGTGGGCCAGTCCAAGCCGGTACAGAGTCATAGAAACTCTGAGGATTCTTGTATGGCACCATATGTTTGTAGAATACCTGAAATTTTGGGTAATCTCCACAAGGTTTTCATGTTTGAGCAGTGTTTGAGCTAAAATAGGTGCTGCCTGAATGGCAAAATTGGCAACTGGCACCCATGGGTTTTCCTCTGGACCTTTCCCGAGTATGCGGAGACCAGTGTTATAAATTATATTTCATTTTTGGTCGTCACTGATACAGATTTCGAATAGGAGCCCGAGGTGTAACTTCTGGTGGAGTCAGTGCCTTTCGAACACTTTCTTCTATGGTAAACGCATAAAGGGGTTAATGGCTTCTACGTTTTCCTTGAATGGTATATTTTGATTTGCAGGCACTTTTTCATCTATTCAAACATTTCTCGGGGATTTTTCTGTAGGCAGCTGGGACATATGTTTCTCATTAGAAATTCCCTTTCCTTCCAAGGTTTTCTACGCTCCTATGTAGTTACAGCCCCGGCTTGTATGAGTCAGTGTCATTATGAGCTCAAAAAAAAAAAAAAGTTCTTTGTTTTCTAACTTATCCAGAAACAATTTCGACCGCAGTGATCTGGAAGTGGTGTCAGCAAAAGTCACAGGGTCCAGTAAATCCAGACAACGATCAGAAGATAATATGTCTCTTATTATCAAATAACACAAAGGCAGATTCACGGAAGGGGTTGTACAGAAGTAGAAAAACGTAGCTTCGATCACCCAAAAATAGTGATGTGATTGTGGTGCGTCTTTGAAAACTCTGGTAAAAAAAACATGTTTTCCATGGAATTCTTGAAAGTTCCAATTAGACTGCATTGTGTGAACCCACCCTGAAAGAGTTTTAGGGGACGTCCGGGTTTGTAATGAAAGTCTGTAGTCACCTTATATGAAGGCAGACTTCTGAATCCTCACAAGCATGCACGTCACACACTGTCAGGATATTCCAGTGTCGATGAGCAGACAATCACACAAGCAGTCATGTGCCAACTAGACGTGCACTGCCACCCTCAATCTCATTTGGCAGAGGACGTCTAGTAGGAATGTAGCCGGAAGTATGCATATCGCATACTTACGGTCATGTGAGTCATGACCAACCGCTCTCAGGATCCTGACAGCGTGCCATGCGCACACTGGGAGGATTCAGAAGTCTGCAGTCACATAGCGTGACGGCAAGCTGTCATCACAATCATGGACAACCTTTTTAAGATTGTTGACCTAATTTAGGTTGAGCCATCAGCAGCCTTTGACAGACTGCAACTGATCGCCCATGGGCTTCAGCTTTCACGTGACATAATATCACATGAGTGCTGGGAGGAACGTGAGCGCTGCAGCCCATCAGTGATTAGCTGCTGTCTCGCAAAGGCCACTGATAGGATTCAGTGCTCACATGACAAAACAATATCACGTGAGTGCTGGAAAAAACAGCGCCATCATCGATGGAACGGCGCCGGTCCAGGAAGTGAGTGTGTGTTTTTTTATTCTATTTGTTGAATAGAAATTTGTCCAGTTGGTGGTCAAGCCCTTTATTTAAAATCTCCTTCTGTTGCAGACGTGTGTGTCTCCATGATAACAGACTACAAACAAACTCTGTGTAGTCTGATCCTCCATTCTGTCGTCTAGCGCTTTTTAAGATAAATGTGTGATAAAATCAGCACCTGAAACCTCTTCCTTTCTTCCCCTCCAGTATTATTCACTTTGGCTGGAAATGCAGATGGAAAACCCTGCAAGTTTCCCTTTAAATTTCAAGGCAAAAGCTACGACAGCTGCACAACCGAGGGAAGGACGGATAGCTACCGGTGGTGTTCAACAACAGAAGACTATGACCAGGATAAATCCTATGGATTCTGCCCAGAAACAGGTGTGTAATTTGAAGAGTTTTATATACAGTCATGGCCGCCTGGCACCCTTGAAAGTATGTCTCCCAGAAAATTATTGCAATTACACAGTTTTTGTTATACATGTTTATTTCATTTATGTATATTGGACCAACACAAAATAAAACAGAGAAAAAAGGCAAATTGGACATAATTTCACACAGAATCCCAAAAATGGGCCAGACAAAATTGTTTTCACCTTTCAACATTGTGGGTAAACAACTATTTTTAAGCATGTGATGCTCGTTCAAGCGTACCTGTGGCAAGTAACAAGTGTGGGCAAATCACACATGTAACCAAATAATACGGGGAGAGATTGACTTAATCTTTGCATTGTGTGTCTTTGTGTGCCACACTAAGCATGGAGAACAGAAAGAGGAGAAGAGAACTGTCTGAGGATTTGAGAATCAAAGTTTTTGAACAATATGAGCAATCTCAAACTTACAAGTTCATCTCCAGAGACCTTGATGTTCCTTTTTACACATTGCAAACCATAATCAAGAAGTTTATAACCCATGGTATTGTAGCTAATCTAAAAAAAGAAAGAAATGTCCAGCTTCACCGAGTCCGTAAAAAAGCGATTTCTTTATTAACAAACTTTAAACATGGAGGATACAGACTTCAGCACAACCATATGGGTAAGAATCTCAACGCGTTTCTGGAGACTAGGCTCCCTTAATCATGACCATGACCATGACCCTTGGTCATGATTAAGGGAGCCTAGTCTCCAGAAACGCGTTGAGATTCTTACCCATATGGTTGTGCTGAAGTCTGTATCCTCCATGTTTAAAGTTTGTTAATAAAGAAATCGCTTTTTTACGGACTCGGTGAAGCTGGACATTTCTTTCTTTTTTTGGATCTTGCACGCCTGGACACAGCGGGTCCATGCTCCCGAGGTTTGGTTGCTGAATCACGGGTGAGCTGGTTTATGTTCCATTGTAGCTAATCTCCATGGATGTGGCTGGCAGAGAAAAATTGCCGAAAAGTTGGAACGCAGGATAGTTCAGATGGTGGATAAGCCGCCCCAATCGAGTTCCAAAGATATTCAAGCTGTTCTGCAGGCTCAGGGTGCATCCGTGTCAGCACAAACTACCTGTCAACATTTGAATGAAATGAAACACTATGGCAGGAGACCCAGGAATACCCTACTGCTGACACAGACATAAAAAACTAGACTGCCGTTTGCCAAAGTGTACGTGAGTGAACCAAAATGCTTCTGGAAAAGTTGAGACCAAGATAGAGATTTGTGGTAAAGCACATCATTCTACTGTTTAGCAAAAATGGAATGAGGCCTACAAGTAAAAGAACACAATACCTACAGTCGAATATGGTGGAACTTCAAAGATGTTTTGTGTTGTTTTGTTGCCCGTGTACAAGGCATCATGAAATCTGTGATTGCCAAAGGATTTTGGGTCACAATGTAGTACCTAGTGTCAAAAAGTTGAGCTAGACCATGGGTCTTCCAACAGGACAATGACCCCAAATATATTTCAAGAAGCTCCCAGAAATGGATGGAAACAAAGTGCTGGAGAGTTGTTCTGAAGTGGCCAGCAATGAGTCTGGATCTAAAATTGCCGTTGGGAGAAGGTGCCTTCAAATATGAGAGACCTGGAGCAGTTTGGAAAAGAAGAGTGCTCCAAAATTCCAGCTGAGAGGTGTAAGAAGCTTGTTGATGGTCATAGGAAGAAATTGATTTTAGCTATTTATTCCAAAGGGCGTGCAACCAAACATTAAGTTGAGGGTGCCAACAATTTTGTCCGGCCCATTTGGGGAGTTTTATGTGAAAATATGGCCAATTTGCCCTTTTCTCTCTGTTTTTTTGTTGTTGTTCCAATACACACAAAGGAAAAAAACATGTGTATAACAAAACATGTGTAAGTGCAATAATTTTCTGGGAGAAATACTTCATTTTCTGGGACAATTTCAAAGGTGCCAACTTTTGGCCATGACTGTATGTATAAAACGATGAGTCTTGCGTGTGGCCGGTATTGGCACACTTGGGGCACATGATTTGGCAGTGCAAATTACACTTGTGGCTTTACAATATGGAGCTCCCGGAGGCTTCATGTGTCATTGATCAGCCTCCTGATATCATCAGACCAGACAATATACAATGCAGCATTTAGAATACACTTCACAGAATGCACATAACTAAACCTAAAGGGCGCAGTCAGACGGACACATAAATCGGATAGAGATCAGATCGCGATGCTCGGACTGGCTGGCGGCTCTCCCGGCCTGATCGTGACAGCTTCATATACTTCTGTGCAGCTGCCAAGCTCGTTTCAGGTAGAGCCGCCGGTCAGTCCAAACACTGCAGTCCAATCTCAGACCGATTTATACGGCCGTCTGACTGCACCCTAATATTGTGTAATCCTCAAGGGCGGAGTTCAGCTCTGAAATCTGCAGAATTCTGAATGAAGCAGTTTCTCTTAATGAAGTAGCTAAGTCAGCCACTTTTCCTGAGTATACATTGGCAGTGAACAGAGAAGGGGTCTGGCTTGGCTATTGAAATGAGCATTCCGCCATCCCCCTTCACCCACTGCTCTGGTCATGTCTGATGGTGTTTCATGTATCACGTGTGACCATAGCTGTGTGTGAAGGAGGCTGGTTTTCACTATCTAAGCCAGCCTCTTTGGTTTTGTATACATTGGGGGGCTGGCTCAACTATTGAAAAGGACATCCTGCCAGACACTGCTCTGGTAATGTGCAACACAGGAAACCTCTTGTGTCTACCACTGGACTAGAAGTGAAGCAGCCGGGACCCCAAGAAGGAGCACCTACCTAGCGATGGGGGCATCAGCAACATCTTGTCCTACTACTACTACTTTTATATTATTACAGTGGCAAAGTCATTTTTTTGCTATCCCTCTTATATTCAGCATTTGACTTAAGAAACTTTTCACAGTCTTAGTGACTCATCGGATTTGACGGAGGCAAGTGGAAGAAAATCCGGGCTCTTGTATTTTTTGGCTAGCTTCTCCAGCCCTAGAAGTGAATATCTCAGGAGGCTTCTCTTTGAACAAATATTGTCCCCTGGTGACATATCTTTTCTATGGATCATAGGGGTTTTTTATGAACTTATTAGCCCTCGTTGGTTTGTAGATTGAAGAAATAGTAAATTCATTATATCGTTCATAGAGAGTAAAGAATGGCTAAAGGATGACTCAGTGCGGCTAGCCGGAAAGCGCTGTGTGCACAGCCAGTAACACGGGGCATTTTGGGCTAAGCTGGCTGAGAAAGCAAACAGAAAGCCACTGTAAGGATTTCTTGGGAGGTCGATTCACTCTTACAAGGCTGCTGTTTTGTAGCTTGCCAAAGCTGTGTGTTCCTGACCTAATTTATATCAACAGTGTCTACTGAGTAGCGTACAATGTGCTGTTATTTTTAAGATGCTATTTTTTTGTTGCTTTTGGGGTGATTTTCAGAACTTACCAACTATCAATATATAAAACTTTTAGGTTTTTACTTTTCACACTGGCCACTAGGTGTCACTGCAGTAGGCATGCAAACTTCATGTCAATGGCAGCGCTTTACAGCCGCGCTGTTAAATCGAAATGGCCATCTAATCATTAATAGTAAATGGAAGATAGAGCGACAGATTTTCAGGACACATTAATACGTGAGATCTTGTGCACGAATTTGGTCAAATCTTGTGTTAAATGTCTTTTTTTTTTTTTTGCTGAATTTAAATGGGCTATCAGGTGAAGATAAGTCGTCACCTATCCACAGTATCAGTGATAACTTATAGATTGATGAGGGACCAGAAAACAGCACTTTTAAAAAATGTCTTCATTAAATTGAGGTGTTCACATCTCCTGTCTTTTCCATCCAGGCCAGTCCATTATGAACACTTTTTCCAGGCTTGACTTGGTTCTGTGCCGAGCCAGAGCCTGTTCCTGCCCCATTGACCCCCATTACGGTACCTATCACTTGAAAGTTAAATAGTGTCATATTTATCATTACCCTAAAAAAATAGTGCAGACAGTGACCCTGATAATAGTGCCAAATAGATATTGCCCTCAAACTTGAGTGCCAAACAGATAACACCCATATTGTGTCGCCGATAGTAATACTGAATAATACCATATTAGTGCCACCTTTTTTGACTCTGCAGAGTAAGAAGGCCCACCTTTTTCCCCATAAACAAGAATAATGCCCCTTTTGTGCCCCTACATGGTAATAATGCCCACTACATAGTAATGATTATTCCCTTCTTCCCCCTGGGCCAGTAATTGGCTAAGGTCCCTTCCGATCTATGAGGTTGGCAGCCATGCACAGGTGTTGAAATTCTTTGAGGTCGTAGCGGCACCTGTGCCAGGTCACTAATGCCTGTGCATGTTTCTGGTGTCCTCTCGGCCACAGGTCTAAATTCCCTTGTGGCCAAAGAGAAGGTAGGAAGCCTATACAGTTAAATTTGGCAATTTCCTCTTGTAGATGTAATACAAGGGCACACTGGCCCCACTGAATTCGGGGCCCAGTCATAATTGTGACTGCTGTGATTAATACAGCTAGGCCACTGACAAGGGGCACCAGAACTGGTATGTAACAGCATAGGGTGTTTGTTGGTCATTGCAGTGCTTGCCCATTAAATGGGCCATAATTTTGTCCTTTTATGACCCATACATAGCTGTGAATTAAACATTTGTAATATTTTTACAGCACTGTCTACAATTGGAGGAAATGCAGAAGGCTCCCCATGTGTCTTTCCTTTTACTTTCCTTGGCAATAAGTATAACTCGTGTACAAGTTCTGGAAGAAGCGATGGCAAACTATGGTGTGCGACCAGCAGTAGTTACGACGATGACCGGAAATGGGGTTTCTGTCCTGATCAAGGTACACAAGTGGGAAGGGACAGGATAAGAAAGCCAAAATGTATGAGTGATTAGGAGATCTTCCTAAATATATAGTATATGGTCCGTCATTCCATTTCCTGCCACCAACGACAAGCTTTTCCCCCCCTCAGGTTATAGCCTCTTTCTTGTTGCGGCCCACGAGTTTGGACACGCTCTTGGACTCGAGCATTCGGATGACCCCGGTGCCCTAATGGCACCAATATACACTTACGTCAAAAACTTCCGACTCTCACAAGATGATGTCAGTGGGATCCAGGAACTTTATGGTGAGTTTGAACCTTAAAGTATTGATATGGTAAAAGATAAGACTGATTGTATTGAACTATACAAACCCCAATCTCTCTATCAGATGACAGTATACTTTGGGTGTCTTTACTTTTTACTATCTTATTGATTTATGGAATAAAAATGAAAATGATGGTTCACCTTTAAATTGGAGAGGTTACTGAACTCAATATTTGCTTCTTCATCTGGTACCGAATTCATCAGTCCATACTACTCGTACTGTTTAGCTAGTGGTTTCATAACCATGCATATATCTTCCAGGTACAGGATCTAAGCCTAGACCTGGACCTGAACCTGGACCTGGACCTTCACCAACATTAGGCCCCGTTACTCCTGAGCTCTGTAGCAAAGACATTGTATTCGATGGAATTTCACAAATTAGAGGAGAGATATTTTTCTTCAAAGATAGGTAAGAGCTAAGAAAGTGATTATCGTATAGTTTGTTTGGTTATTTATCAATTAGGTCCATAAGTCAACATTTAGATCCATTGGGGATTAATGGCATGGCTGTGGAAGCTAGGGCATTGGTGTGAACAGAACCTATCGGCTCTTTGTAAATATTATATTTATTATATAATGAATATATGGATAAAGTGAAAGAGAAATGGGAGCGCCACTTGGCAGGGAAATACATTTTTGTCATTGGGACTTCATAAAGGTTCCGATCACGCAACAAAAATATATATATATTTTATAGACAATAGGCGAAAAAATAAAATAAAATACAAATTTCTAATGAATATTTGTTTTCTTCCCCAAGGTTTATATGGAGGTCAGTAAACCGAAGAAGCAGGCCCTCAGGTCCCCTGCTCATTGCTACTTTCTGGCCAGAGCTACCCGACAAAATCGATGCTGTTTATGAAGATCCTCATGAGGAGAAGACTATTTTCTTCGCAGGTGAAAATAAATTGACTTCATCCATATTTGTGTGTAAATGTAGAAAAATAGAAGAAAATCTAAATGTATTATAATGAATGAGCTTAATGTAAAAAGTTATGCATCTGGGTACTAATAATTGTGGGCACCGTATTTCCTAGGAGGTGTCAAACTAGGAGAGTCACTTGAAGAGAAGGATTTGGGTCTTCTTGGAGATCGAAGAATAGATAACATTTGGCAATGTCAATCAGTGGCTTCAAAGGAGCACGGAGGTTCTAAGATATGAGGATTGTAGATCGCAGAATAAATAACATTTGGCAATGTCAATCAGTGGCTTCAAAGGGGCACGGAGGTTCTAAGATATGAGGATTGTAGATCGCAGAATAAATAACATTTGCCAATGTCAATCAGTGGCTTCAAAGGGGCACGGAGGTTCTAAGATATGAGGATTGTAGATCGCAGAATAAATAACATTTGGCAATGTCAGTCGGTGGCTTCTAAAGGGGATGGAGGTTCTAAGTTATGAGGAAAGACTAAAAGAATTCATTCAAGTAACCTTGAGAAGAGTCATTAAAGGGAGGACATGACTAACTTGTACAAGTAAATGACTTGTAAGGACTCATCTAGAATATGGGATCCAGTTTTGGGTACCACAATTTAATACAGGATATTGAGAAGATAGAGTCAGTTCAAAGGCGGACAACTAGATTATTACAAGGGATGGAAGGCCTTGTGATGAGAGGTTGGAAAACTTGGGCTTGTTTCGCTTAGAAAAAAGACGCCTCGGAGGAGATCTCATTTATACATATTAATATATGTGTGGACAATATAAAGGACTGACACATGACATACAGTGGCTTGCGTAAGTATTCTCCCCCCTTTACATTTTTCATGTTTTGCTACCTCACAACCTGGAATTTTCAGGGTTTTTTTCAGAGTTTACATCAGTTCATGTAAAGAACATGCCAACAACTATGAGCATTTTTTATTTAATTGTGAAGCAAACAACAAATAGGACAAAATAAAAAATAACTGAAAATTTCAGTGTACATAATTATTCCCCACCCCTAAAGTCAGTACTTTGTAGAGCCTCCATTAGCGGCAATTACAGCTGCAAGTCGCTATGGATAAGTCTCTGAGCTTTCCACATCTTGACACTGGGATTTTTGCCCAGTCCTCAAGGCAAAACTGCTCCAGCACCTTCAAGGTAGATGGTTTCCTCTGGTGAACAGCTGATTGGAGAGGTCATCAGTATCCTAGCGGAACACCCCTTTAATCACTGTTGATTACCATCATACCCATGACGCACAACTATAAATGTTTCATTGATGATGGAGGGAATCTCACCTTTGGAACTGTCTCCTATCAGAAGAATAGAGCTATGGAAAGGCTAAGCCGATGATTTCTGTAGGCCCCATCATTTTCAAAATTAAGGAGCAACCACAGTTCAAGTCCCATCTCAGTTCACTTTTCTCAAAAGAGTGACAAGCCTGAATGGCAGAATGGAAGTCCCATGTAGGTGACAAACATCAACCATTTATGGGATAGTCTGTGCATGCACTCTAAATGTTCCCTCAACATTTACTAAATTAATTTGGTTGTATGATCTTACATAGAGATTGTGAGTTTCAGATTCAGGATGTACATTGGTATTAGTCAAACCTGTTCCCTGTTGCCCAAGGGTCTCCGCCGCAAACAAGGTCACCAGGAGAATAAGTGGCACAGAGCAGTTAAAGATTTTGCATTGAGTTTTGGGTAACGGCTCTTCTTTAACCATACATATCCAATTGGATCGAGGCGAGGACTATTGAGCGCACCATATGCTCACTTGGTCTCTTCAGTGAGAGCCAGTAGCACCTTGCTTTGCACTGATGAGGGGCATGAACCACAAAACAGTGCTGCCTACAGATAGATGCCTCCCGTTAAAGCTAATTTTCAGACTTTTTCCCATAGGAGATTGCCTGTAAATAAATCTCCATAACCTCTTCAATGAGACTCAATACCCAGTGATTGCCCTCCCCATTTTATTAGGTGTGTAAATGTAGAGGTTTGTGACTATGGATTTTGTGTTCCGGACATCCAGGAAGATTTTCCATTTACCAGGCACATCTGGACATAATCCGTGTTATATGTACTTGATCCTGTTTGTTCAACAACTGCCTTTTTTAGTATTGAGTGGGTTGTAATGATTTTCATTTGCATATTTGCTATAGTACTTTATGTTCCTTGCAGAGAAATCTGCGCAGAGTGGCGTCTTTTTATATCAGTTTCTAGAACTACGCAAAACCACAAGTCTGTTGGATGACTAGATTTTTAATGTTTTCCACATGGGCCATGAGGTCAGATGCATTTCAGAATTACCAAAGCGTGATTCATTATTGTGACACAAGCTGCCCACCTAATGTTGGAAGGGCTTGTGCGAACAGTCTAGACCTTGGTCTTCTCAGTCTTTTTTCTGATGGACACCACCAAAACTCAATTTATCTTTTGAACCCAGTAAGACAATGCAATAAGGCCAAGAGTTTGGTATATCTCAAAATCAGAGACAGGCTTGATTTTAGGAAAACGGCAGCATGAAATTAAAACATTTTTCCCAACATTGAAAGTTATCACCTTTCCATTGAACCCTAAAACCATCACCAATCTGGAAAACAGGGCCCTGAAATGCCTCACATGCACAAACACCACTGTATTCATTCTCTATGGGACTGCCAGATATAGTAGGGTACAGCGCAGCATCCAGCTATCTCTAGAATATCACTACCCCATCCAGGGAGGAGCATGGTGCTGTCTGGAGGTATTCCTGGGAGAAGAGGGGCATTCCAGAGAGGAGCACAGTGCTGTCTGGAGGTATTCCTGGGAGAAGAGGGGCATTCCAGAGAGGAGCGTGGTTCTGTCTGGAGGTATTCCTGGGAGAAGAGGGGAATTCCAGGGATGAGCACAGTGCTGTCTGGAGGTATTCCTGGGAGGAGAATGGCGTTCCAGGGAGGAGCATGGTGCTGTCTGGAGGTATTCCTAGGAGAAGAGGGGCGTTCCAGGGAGGAGAACGGTGCTGTCTGGAGGTATTCCTGGGAGGAGAGGGGCGTTCCAGGGATGAGCACAGTGCTGTCTGGAGGTATTCCTAGGAGAAGAGGGACATTCCAGGGATGAGCACAGTGCTGTCTGGAGGTATTCCTGGGAGGAGAGGGGCGTTCCAGGGAGGAGCACGGTGCTGTCTGGAGGTATTCCTGGGAGGAGAGGGGCGTTCCAGGGAGGAGCACGGTGCTGTCTGGAGGTATTCCTGGGAGGAGAGGGGCGTTCCAGGGAGGAGCACGGTGCTGTCTGGAGGTATTCCTAGGAGAAGAGGGGCGTTCCAGGGATGAGCACAGTGCTGTCTGGAGGTATTCCTAGGAGAAGAGGGGCGTTCCAGGGAGGAGCACGGTGCTGTCTGGAGGTATTCCTAGGAGGAGAGGGGCGTTCCAGGGAGGAGCACGGTGCTGTCTGGAGGTATTCCTGGGAGGAGAGGGGCGTTCCAGGGAGGAGCACGGTGCTGTCTGGAGGTATTCCTGGGAGGAGAGGGGCATTCCAGGGAGGAGCACGGTGCTGTCTGGAGGTATTCCTGGGAGGAGAGGGGCGTTCCAGGGAGGAGCACGGTGCTGTCTGGAGGTATTCCTGGGAGGAGAGGGACGTTCCAAGGATGAGCACAGTGCTGTCTGGAGGTATTCCTGGGAGGAGAAGGGCGTTCCAGGGAGGAGCGCAGTGCTGTCTGGAGGTATTCCTGGGAGGAGAGGGGCGTTCCAGGGAGGAGCACTGTGCTGTCTGGAGGTATTCCTGGGAGGAGAGGGGCGTTCCAGGGAGGAGCACGGTGCTGTCTGGAGGTATTCCTAGGAGAAGAGGGGCATTCCAGGGAGGAGCACGGTGCTGTCTGGAGGTATTCCTGGGAGGAGAGGGGCGTTCCAGGGAGGAGCACGGTGCTGTCTGGAGGTATTCCTAGGAGAAGAGGGGCATTCCAGGGAGGAGCACGGTGCTGTCTGGAGGTATTCCTGGGAGGAGAGGGGCATTCCAGGGAGGAGCACGGTGCTGTCTGGAGGTATTCCTGGGAGGAGAGGGGCGTTCCAGGGAGGAGCACGGTGCTGTCTGGAGGTATTCCTAGGAGAAGAGGGGCGTTCCAGGAAGGAGCACGGTGCTGTCTGGAGGTATTCCTAGGAGAAGAGGGGCATTCCAGGGAGGAGCACGGTGCTGTCTGGAGGTATTCCTGGGAGGAGAGGGGCGTTCCAGGAAGGAGCACGGTGCTGTCTGGAGGTATTCCTGGGAGGAGAGTGGCGGTTCCAGGGAGGAGCGCAGTACTGTTAAGGGGCATGGCTTATGTCCCAAACATATTGGTAATTATACATATGGAGGTGTGATGCCAACCAAAGATTATTTTAAATCTCCCACATAAGATGCGATCATTTGACAAATGAGTCTTGGCTTGTTTGTCGTTTGTCATCTGATTCCTGTCATGTTTTCACAGAGATAATGATCAGGAAACAGCGTTCCTATGAATGTTCATTCTTTTAATCTTCTCCACACGTAGGAATCTCTTAATGTCTTTTTTCGGCCTTACTTGTCTTTTTTCGGCCTTACTTGTCTTTTTTCGGCCTTACTTGTCTTTTTTCGGCCTTACTAGTCGAGGGGTTCAAGAGAGACCTGGATGTCTTCCTGGAGCAGAACAATATTGTATCATACAATTAGGTTCTGTAGAAGGACGTAGATCTGGGGATTTATTATGATGGAATATAGGCTGAACTGGATGGACAAATGTCTTTTTTCGGCCTTACTAACTATGTTACTATGTTACTATGTTAATGGTGCCATGGAATCAGGCTTTCTGTCACTACATTGTGCTGCCCTCAGATAAGGAAACATAAACCTGGTAGCAGATTCCCTTTAAGGAATTATTCTCTTCAATGGGGAATTCGGTACACCTTGAGTTTCATACTTTATATTTTACCAACTTAGATTGATTAGCATTATAGGGGATTGATATTGATTATCTGTCTTTAGCCTATGCTTTGGATAGATAATCAATAGTGATGGGCAGGGCCGTATTTAGAGTTTCTGCTGCCCTAGGCACTTTTCGTGCTGCCTCCCCCATTGGTGAGTATGACTAATGCAGACACTATCGGCAGTGACTTAGGCTACTTTCACATCAGCGATTTTTGAGATTTGCGGCAGATCCGGCAGTTTTTCCGCATCCGTAACGGATCACTTACGGCAACACTGTGTTCGGCCTCATTCATTCCCTATGGGACTTGCGGCACTTGCGGTTTTGCTGCGATCCGGCAAATGCAGTACTTGCAGCAACAAGAAAAAAAATGCTGCTAGCAGTGTTTTTTTTGTCTCACCTCAAGTGCTGCACATGTCCGCAAGTCCCATAGGGAATGAATGAGGCCGAACGCAGAGTTGCCGGCCTGTAAGTGATATGTTACACGACAGAGGCGGAAAAACTGCAGTATCTGCCGCGAACGGAGAAAATCGCTGATGTGAAAGTAGCCTTAGCAAACCTTTCCATTAGTTGTCATGTGAGAATCTGGTGGATCTCATGCACAGTACATGGTCAGTTGATTCTGCCAAGGTTGCAAGGTTTGGCTGACAGGTTTTTAAGGGGAACCTGTCAGTCGATTCATACTACCAAAACCACGGGCAGCATCAATCAGACTGCAAACAGGGAAGTTTATCTCTGCAATGCTGGGACGTTTCAGAAAGAATGGTTTGAAGAGCTGGATGGGTAATTTAGTGAGAGAACGGACTAATCTGTTGCTATCGTCTGTGGGCTCCTCACTCCATGTCTCTAGATCAGGGGTGGGCAATTTATTTTCCCGAGGGGCCAGATGAAAGATCATGACTGTTGTGGAGGCCGAACCAATAGCATGAAAATAATTCTACTCAATATTAATTAATATTAATTGTATCACTTAATATTGAGCAGAATTAAGTATGCTGACACCCCCTATATATCTTTAAACCCCCTACAGCCCCTTAATTACAGCATGAGCCCCACAGAGCCTCCCCATATACAGCATGAGACCAACCTCTCATCTCCTTTCCTCAGCAGCCTCCCCTCTCCTCACTCACATCAGCAGCCTCTCCTCTCCTCACCAGCCTCTCACATCCTCCCATCACCAGCCTCCCCTCTCCTCTCCTCAGCAGCCTCCCCTCACCAGCCTCTCATCTCCTCTCCTCAGCAGCCTCCCCTCACCAGCCTCTCATCTCCTCTCCTCAGCAGCCTCCCCTCACCAGCCTCTCATCTCCTCTCCTCAGCAGCCTCCCCTCACCAGCCTCTCATCTCCTCACCAGCCTCTCATGTCCTCTCCTCACCAGCCTCCCCTCTCCAGCCTCTCATCTCCTCTCCTTTCCAGCCTCTCCTCTCCTTTCCAGCCTCTCCTCTCCTCTCCAGCCTCTCATCTCATCTCCTTTCCAGCCTCTCCTCTCCTTTCCAGCCTCTCCTCTCCTCTCCAGCCTCTCATCTCATCTCCTTTCCAGCCTCTCCTCTCCTTTCCAGCCTCTCATCTCCTTTCCAGCCTCTCCTTTCCAGCCTCTCCTCTCCTTTCCAGCCTCTCATCTCCTTTCCAGCCTCTCATCTCCTTTCCAGCCTCTCATCTCCTTTCCAGCCCCTCATCTCCTTTCCAGCCTCTCATCTCCTTTCCAGCCTCTCATCTCCTTTCCAGCCTCTCATCTCCTTACCAGCCTCTCATCTCCTTTCCAGCCTCTCATCTCCTTACCAGCCTCTCATCTCCTCTCCTTACCAGCCTCTCATCTCCTCTCCTTTCCAGCCTCTCCTCTCCAGCCTTTCCTCTCCTTTCCAGCCTCTCCTCTCCAGCCTCTCCTCTCCTTACCAGTCTCTCATCTCCTCTCCTTACCAGCCTCTCATCTCCTCTCCTTTCTAACCTCTCCTCTCCTGCCTCTCATCTCCTTTCCAGCCTCTCCTCTCCTTACCAGCCTCTCATCTCCTCTCCTTTCCAGCCTCTCCTCTCCTTTCCAGCCTCTCCTCTCCAGCCTCTCATCTCCTTTCCAGCCTCTCCTCTCCTGCCTCTCATCTCCTTTCCAGCCTCTCCTCTCCTTTCCAGCCTCTCCTCTCCTTTCCAGCCTCTCCTCTCCTGCCTCTCATCTCCTTTCCAGCCTCTCCTCTCCTTACCAGCCTCTCCTCTCCTTTCCAGCCTCTCCTCTCCTTTCCAGCCTCTCCTCTCCTGCCTCTCATCTCCTTTCCAGCCTCTCCTCTCCTTACCAGCCTCTCATCCCCTCCCCTTAGCAGCCTCCCCTCTCCTCACTCACTCACATCAGCAGACTCCCGTCTCCTCTCTCACCTCACTCCTCTCTGCAGCTTCCTGTGAGTCCTCACACACTGCCCACCTCCTCCTCTCCCTGCTCACCGCGGACTTCAGCATCTTCTCCCACAGACATTACCTGCTTCTCTGCAGTCTGCTCCAGTGCTCTTACAAAGAGCGCGCAGCATGTGACATGACCGGCGTCAGGGGGACCATGATGCACTTGGGCTGCTGCTGCTTAAAGGTACAGCACCCATTTCTGCCCCATACAGTACTCAGGGCAGCAATGCCCTGATGGCGGCCTTGCGCCCAAGACCCCCTCCCCCCGCAGCAGCTGGGACTGAGGTAGGTGGGCGGGGGGATCCCCGGACTTAAAAAAAAGAAAAAAAAAATTTTTTTTTTAAACTTGCTCAGGTGCCGCCCCCCTGCATTGTCCCCGCCCTAGGCACGTGCCCTCAAGTGCCTAGTGGCAAATACGGCCCTGGTGATGGGTGAACCCCTGGATGTTTGGGTCTGGCGAGTTCTGCCAAACATTTAAAAAAAAGTTTGGTTCTGATACCAGAACAGTATCTGAACCTGAATCCGGACCCCATTCATCTAAGGGGGGCCTGAACATCCATTGGTTTGCGACATTGTCGTCTGCATGATAGTGCGCAAACATAGCCTCTTATTGGCGGTAGGATCATTACTGCTGGCCAGAGAGCTCCGGTAACCATGCTGTCAGATGACAGCATGAGCCAGCAGCTGTGACCTTTAAAAAGATTACCTCCAGCCACAGGCGTTGGATGATGAGAGCGTATTACTTTCATCAGCCCATGCCTGCTGTCGCTGATAACAATGAGAGCAGCTGTCAATAACAATGAGAGCATTCATCAGCCGGCGCCTGTGCTATAAATATATATATTTTTTGCGGGCTGCAATTCTCAGCTGTCAGCTTTATCATGGCTGATTATCAAGAATAGAGGGGTCCCCACACCGTTTTTTAATTTATTTAAAGAAATAACTTAAAAAACAGTGTGGGGTCACAAACATTTTTGACAACCAGCCAAGATAAAACAGACAGCAGGGGGCTGGTATTCTCAGGCATGGGGACCCCTCTGTTCCTGATAACCAGCCATGATAAATCTGACAGCTGAGGGTTGCTGCCCGCAGTTGTCAGTTTTACCATGCTGGTTATCAAAAACATAAAATATCCCACGTCATTTTTTAAAATTTATTTATTTAGAGCGCAGGGGCTGACTGATGACTACTCCCATCAGTGGCTCCTGCTCTTGCTGTTATCAGCGACAGCAATCAGTGACAGCAGGTGTAGGCTGATGGGAGTAGTACTCACAACAGCCGAAGCCTCTGTGACCGACAGTAAACTTTTTAATAACTTACCGCCAATCAGGGCCACCAGTGTTTGTGACACTGTCATGCAGATGACAGCATGGGAAACACTCAATGTTCGGGGTGCTGAACCCGAACAATAAGACGGTGTTTGGTACGGACCCCAAACTTTACTGTTCAGTTTCGCCCATCATTAATCTTCAATATCAAAACTGCAGGGTTCGACGCCAGGCAACCCCATCGATCTGATCTTGATGACCTATTCTAATGATAGGCCATCAAGATAAAAGTCCTGGAAACCCCTTTTAAGTATTATATATGAAGGACATAACTTTTAAACTGAACTGAATATATTAGAGGCATCATTCCAAAAGCACAGGATGCCTCAATCTGATTATACCATGTGTGAGGGAATGTATTTTGTGGGTATCATACTGTGTGTGGGGGGAATGTACTGTGGGGGCATCAAACTGTGTGGGGGAATGTACTGTAGGTAAATTAACTGTGTGTGGGGGAAAGCATTGTGGGGACATCATACTGTGTGGGAGAATGTACTCTCAGGGCATCATACTATGTGTGGGTGAATGTACTGTGAGTAAATTAGCTGTGCGTCGGAGAATGTACTGTGAGGACCACATACTGTGTGTGGGGGGAATGTACTGTAGGGACATTTTACTGTGTGGGGGGAATATACTGTGAGAGCATCATACTGTGTGGGGGGAATGTACTGTGGGGACATCATATTGTGTGGGGGGAATGTACTCTGGAGACATACTGTGTGGGGGGAATGTACTGTGGGGACATCATACTGTGTGGGGGAAAATGTCATGTGGGCATTATACTGTGTGGGGGAAATGTACTGTGGAGTCATCATACTCTGTGGGGGAATGTACTGCGGGGACATCATACTGTGTGGGAGAATGTACTCTGGGGACATCATACTGTGGGGGGGGGAATGTACTCTGGGGACATCATATTGTGTGGGGGAAAATGTACTGTGTGGGCATTATACTGTGTGGGGGAAATGTACTGTGGAGTCATCATACTGTGTGTAAGGGAATGTACTCTGGGGACATCATACTGTGTGTGGGGGAATGTACTGTGTGGACATCATACTGTGTGGGGGTAATGTACTGTGGGGGGGACATCATACTGGGTGGGGGGGTAATGTACTGTGGGGGACATCATACTGTGTGGGGGAAAATGTACTGTGTGGGCATTATACTGTGTGGGGGAAATGCACTGTGGAGTCATCATACTGTGTGGGGGGAATGTATTGTGGGGTCATACTGTGTGTAAGGGAATGTACTCTGGGGACATCATACTGTGTGGGGGTAATGTACTGTGGGGGACATCATACTGTGTGGGGGGTAATGTACTGTAGGGGACATCATACTGTGTGTGTGGTAATGTACTTTGGGGGACATCATACTGTTTGTGGGGGAATATGCTGTGGGGGACATCATACTGTGTGTGGGGGAATGTACTGTGTGGACATCATAGTGTATGTGGGGGGAATGTACTGTGTGGACATAATGCTGTGTGTGGTGGAATATACTGTGGGGGACATCATACTGTGTGTGTGGGGGACATCATACTGTGGGGGGAATGTACTGTGGGGACATCATACTGTGTGTGGGGGAATGTACTGTGGGGACATCATACTGTGCGTGGGGTAATGTACTGTGGGGAAATTATACTGTGTGTGGGGGAATATACTGTGAGAGCAACATAGTCTGTGTAGGGGGGAATGTACTGTTGGGACATCATAGTGTATGGGTGGTGCTATATGGGCATCATACTGTGTGTTGGGCACTGTGGGGGCCATGAAAGGTGTATCGTATGTAGGCCAGTAAACTTAACCTCTACTGTGGGTAAAATCCTGGAGGGCATTCTAAGAGATGCTATACTGGACTATCTGAGGAGGAATAACCTCATGACCCAGTATCAGCACGGGTTTACTAGGGACCGTTCCTGTCAGACTAATCTGATCAGTTTCTATGAAGAGGTAAGTTCCGGACTGGACCAATGGAACCCAGTGGACGTAGTGTATATGGACTTTTCTGTGGGGTACCACAGGGGTCAGTATTGGGCCCTCTTCTTTTTAACATATTTATTAATGACCTTGTAGGGGGCATACAGAGCAGAATTTCAATATTTGCAGATGACACTAAACTCTGCAGGGTTATCAATACAGAGGAGGACAATTTTATATTACAGGATGATTTATGTAAACTAGAAGCTTGGGCTGATAAATGGCAAATGAGCTTTAATGGGGATAAATGTAAGGTCATGCACTTGGGTAGAAGTAATAAGATGTATAACTATGCGCTTAATTCTAAAACTCTGGGCAAAACCGTCAATGAAAAAGACCTGGGAGTATGGGTGGATGACAAACTCACATTTAGTGGCCAGTGTCAGGCAGCTGCTACTAAGGCAAATAAAATAATGGGATGCATTAAAAGAGGCATAGATGCTCATGAGGAGAACATAATTTTACCTCTATACAAGTCACTAGTGCGACCACACTTAGAATACTGTGCACAGTTCTGGTCTCCGGTGTATAAGAAAGACATAGCTGAACTGGAGCGGGTGCAGAGAAGAGCGACCAAGGTTATTAGAGGACTGGGGGGTCTGCAATACCAAGATAGGTTATTACACTTGGGGCTATTTAGTTTGGAAAAACGAAGACTAAGGGGTGATCTTATGTTAATGTATAAATATATGAGGGGACAGTACAAAGACCTTTCTGATGATCTTTTTTAATCATAGACCTGAGACAGGGACAAGGGGGCATCCTCTACGTCTGGAGGAAAGAAGGTTTAGGCATAATAACAGACGCGGATTCTTTACTGTAAGAGCAGTGAGACTATGGAACTCTCTGCCGTATGATGTTGTAATGAGTGATTCATTACTTAAATTTAAGAGGAGACTGGACACCTTTCTGGAAAAGTATAATGTTACAGGGTATATACACTAGATTCCTTGATCCAGGGAACTAGTCTGATTGCCGTATGTGGAGTCGGGAAGGAATTTTTTTCCCCAATGCGGAGCTTACTATTTGCCACATGGGTTTTTTTTTGCCTTCCTCTGGATCAACATGTTAGGGCATGTTAGGTTAGGCGATGGGCTGAACTAGATGGACTTATAGTCTTCCTTCAACCTTAATAACTATGTTACTATGTAGAACACTAATGGCCTTCACTTGGAGAATATTTCTGCGTGGGTACATATAAAGATCTGGGAGAGTCAAGGTTACTGGCTTAGCATAAAGTAAAAATTGCTTCCCTCTTTCTTATCATTAAAAGTTGGCAAATATGGAAACCGCTATATACATAGAGGTAGAGGTGAGTAATGCAGATATGCAGGAAGAAATGAAGCAATACAGGAATTGCTGTTGCCTTTTTAAAGCATAAATCACTAAAAAGGCAGAACACAAAAATTACACAGAGATCATGTGCACAAGCCAGAGTTCAGCCTGCCATAAAAGCGTGCAGGCTTCATGCATTCCTCTTTAACAGGCTGATTTGGCAGACTCACGTAACGGGAAATTTTCCCATAGAATATATACATAATCTAAGATACTGTAGGGTTCATACAAACTCCGTGTTCTCCGTGCGAGTGATGCATGGACAAAAACTGAAAAACAAAAAGGAAAGGAGACCTAGCAATGGAAGAAATGATGGATTGATGGTCAAGTATGTGTCATTCGTTATTTTAGTCAAGCCATACTTTACATAAAAAAAAGAAAAAGAATGGTCGTCCAATTTTTGGTCACTCCATCTGACATATTTGATATTTTTTGTCGCCATTATAAAAGGAGTTGGGTCGACATGAATGATAGACGCATGCACCACTATTGTGGACACCATGGTAAGGGAACCTATCACTAGATCTTTGAGCCCCAAACCACTGGCCGCAAGCATCAGAACCATCTTTTTCTTCGATACACTGAAGCTATGGCTCTGTACTTCTGTATCCGCATACAATGTTGTGATGTTCTGTATTTGCTTTGTGCAACAGGCGATGAATACTGGGTTTATACTTCAAGCGCACTAGAAAGAGGATACCCTAAAAAGATAAGTAACCTTGGACTACCCTCAGATGTCAAGCGCGTGGATGCTGCATTCAACTGGAGCAAAAACAAAAAAACCTACATTTTTGCCGAAGACAAATTCTGGAGGTAATGCCGACGATTCTGTGAGATGGTTACGGTACTATTAATGGTTGCGGTAGTATTATTCCCAACTACAGAAGACCAACTCTGAGACCGCTACACTTGTCACATAACGTGTATTATGGGAGTTTTCAAGTTTCAGTACAAAGTGACTTTCCAAAACATTTTGTGTACATTCATTAATTTTTCAAGATATCTCCTGCTGTCAATCCATAGTACAGTTAGAGGTATTTTGATCACTGAGGATACGGGTGCAGAAGCCACCACAAAATCGGATTATGGAGGTGTGACTCTTCGAGAGGAGCCGATCCCAACCAGAGACACCAGCAGACCAGTATAGAAAACCATAGAAAGTATTTATCATGGTGCCCGAACTACTGGCAGCCTGAATCAGACTCGAACATATTTTTCGAGCACGTCGAAGTCACTCGGTTAGCACCCGAGCGTGCTCCTATAACACCTTATCCCAGCACGCTCGCTCAGGACTATTTGTGATGTTTGTTTCATTTTTACTTTTCTTGTCTTCTTAGGTATAATGAAGTGAAGCAGAAAATGGATATCGGTTTCCCTAAACTAATTGCAGATTCGTGGAATGGTGTTCACGATAATCTAGATGCCGTATTTGACCTCAACGGAAATGGTAAGAAGATGTAAAGAATCTTCTGTACATAGTAGAGGTAGTTCTTTCAGTTATCTGCTCCGTTCTCGGCCTCCACGACATGACGTGACCCTTACTTTGACTATACAGTGTGCACAGTATAATGTGGGGGAAATATGGACCCGGCAAGACCAAAATTATCAGAATCAAAGTAGAGAAAAGCACTCCTGATGCTAATTTGACATGACTGCCATTCACAGTTGGAGTATAGACCTCAGTCGTGGTCTCGACCGGCTGCAGATCTATTGACCAACTCAGCAGCCACATATATACTTATAAAGCTGTTGTGTTTGGGGCCGGTGACCCGCGGCTGGTGTGGACATCAGACATGTGAAATCAACCTCATAGAGGAGATGTGGACTGTATAGAACAAAGGAAGAGCACATTGAAGGTAAAGTGGTGGGCAGGGATTGTACAGGGTTAAGGCAGGTGCAAACGGCTGTATATTCCCTGATCCGAGAGAATCTGGACGATTATGCAAAGGACAGTCTGATCAGAGTGTGATCGTAGTGTGATCCGATTCTTTCGGATGAGGAGAAGATGGAGAAAAAAATGTCTCCATCTTCTCTTTATTCTGTGAGAACACAGAAATCATCCTGCACTTAGATGTCATCTGAGTGCAGTTTGATGTTTACCATGGACTCATTGATATACATGGAATTTACGTGCAATCTGGATATCAGACCAAACTAGGGTGTTCGAGCTGCTTCTGAAAAAAAAAAGCATATATTCATAACTATTCCTAAGCTACCTCTCTAAGGGTGTATTCACATATTCATGAGAATCAGAGGCGTAGCTAGGGTTTTGGTTCGGGAGGGGGCGGCGTTTCACAGATCTCATTCTCTGATCCGGCCACATCCTATTCTGATCCTCGATATGGGGACGTTTTACAGGTTTCATTCTCTGATCCGGCCACATCCTATTCTGATCCTCGACATGGGGACATTTCACAGATCTCATTCTCAGATCCATCCACATCCTATTCTGATCGTCGACATGGGGACATTTCACAGATCTCATTCTCAGATCCATCCACATCCTATTCTGATCGTCGACATGGGGACGTTTCACAGTTCTCATTCTCAGATCCATCCACATCCTATTCTTATCCTCAACATCGGGACGTTTCACAGATCTCATTCTCTGATCCATCCACATCTTATTCTTATCCTCAACATCGGGACGTTTCACAGATCTCATTCTCTGATCCACCCACATCCTATTCTGATCCTCAACATCGGGACGTTTCACAGATCTCATTCTCTGATCCATCCACATCCTATTCTGATCCTCGGCATCGGGACGTTTCACAGATCTCATTCTCAGATCCATCCACATCCTATTCTGATCCTCGGCATCGGGACGTTTCACAGATCTCATTCTCAGATCCATCCACATCCTATTCTGATCCTCAACATCGGGACATTTCACAGATCTCATTCTCTGATCCATCCACATCCTATTCTGATCCTCGGCATCGGGACGTTTCACAGATCTCATTCTCAGATCCATCCACATCCTATTCTGATCCTCGGCATCGGGACGTTTCACAGATCTCATTCTCAGATCCATCCACATCCTATTCTTATCCTCAACATCGGGACGTTTCACAGATCTCATTCTTTGATCCATCCACATCCTATTCTTATCCTCAACATCGGGACGTTTCACAGTTCTCATTCTCAGATCCATCCACATCCTATTCTTATCTTCAACATCGGGACGTTTCACAGTTCTCATTCTCAGATCCATCCACATCCTATTCTTATCCTCAACATCGGGATGTTTCACAGTTCTCATTCTCAGATCCATCCACATCCTATTCTGATCCTCGGCATCGGGACGTTTCACAGTTCTCATTCTCAGATCCATCCACATCCTATTCTTATCCTCAACATCGGGACGTTTCACAGTTCTCATTCTCAGATCCATCCACATCCTATTCTTATCTTCAACATCGGGACGTTTCACAGATCTCATTCTCAGATCCATCCACATCCTATTCTTATCTTCAACATCGGGACGTTTCACAGATCTCATTCTCAGATCCATCCACATCCTATTCTTATCTTCAACATCGGGACGTTTCACAGATCTCAGTCTCTGATCCACCCACATCCTATTCTGATCCTCAGCATCGGGACATTTCACAGATCTCATTCTCTGATCCACCCACATCCTATTCTGATCCTCGGCATCGGGACGTTTCACAGATCTCATTCTCTGATCCATCCACATCCTATTCTGATCCTCGACATGGGGACGTTTCACAGATCTCATTCTCTGATCCATCCACATCCTATTCTGATCCTCGACATCGGGACTGTTACGCTCACGCCCTGACTGGTGGGCGTGAGCTCGGGGGTTTTGTGGCCCCACTGTGCCACAAACCAGACTACCCTGGAAGGGGCGTGACTATGACAGCTGCCTGGGTTTTCACTGGAGCCTCTGATGGTGAGGACAGGCTTGTGCAGCAGGCAGCTGCCAGGTGCTACTCCAGGGTGGTGTCTGGCTGTGGCTGCTGATCCCACTTGGGAGACAGGAACACCAGGATTGGTGCGGGCATTAGGCAGGACTGGCAGAAGAGCACGGCTGGAACACAGACGAGTAGGCTGGCACGGCTGAGACAGGGCTGGCAGAGACACGGCAGAGAACACAGGGCTGGCAGAGACACGGCAGGAAACAGGACTGGCTAGGACAGCAGGAACACAGGACTGGAAGGCAGGGCAGGAACGGCAGGACTGGCAGGAACACAGGATTGGGAGGCACGGCAGAGAACACAGGACTGGTTGATGTGGTATATGAAGGAACAGGTAAGGGCCTGTTCACACTGGACGTGCAGGTACAGATATGTAGTTTGGAACACAGGGCTGGCAGAGACACGGCAGAGAACACAGGGCTTGCTAGGACGGCAGGAGACACAGGACTGACTTAGGACGGCAGGAGACACAGGACTAGCTGATGAGATATTAGAATCAGACTGCACTCAGATGACACCCGAGTGCAGTCCAATTTTGAGTGAGATGAAGGAACAGGTAGGGATATATAGTTTGGAGGAACAGGTAGGGACCTGTTCACACAGGAGAGGAGTGCAAGACTGCAGATAGGAATGGAAAAGCAGCAAGCGGTAGCGTAGCGACAAAAGCTGAGCAGAGCCACAAAGAATGTGGAGAGAAGCTGCAGCAAGAGATACTGCAGAAGCTAAGCAAAGTGGAACCGCAAGGATTGCAGAGAGGAACTGCAGCAAGAGGTTTCTGCAGCAACGGGAGCAGAGCAGAGCAAGACGGAGCAGAACCGCAGAAGTGCGGAGCAGCGGCAAAGCCACCAAGATGCAGAGCAGGCAGAGCCGCAAGAGTGCAGAGTGCAAGCAGACCGAGAACACAAGGAAAGACACAGCAGGGAAGGAAGCCACACACAAGGAGACCGAGACAAGACTAAGTACAGACAAGGCAATGGAACAAGACACAAGGACAAAGACACAGGGACCAGGATATTCTGCCTCCTGGAGGGCGGACAAAGATAAAGGCAAATGCACAGAGAAAAGCCTCCAGAGAGGGAGCAACACAGAGCTAGACCTGGCAAACTCAGAAGCAAAACACTAACTGAGCTAACACATTGCACAGGCCCAGACCACAGGGTGGAGCTGCACTATATACAGGAGGCCGCTCGGTAATTGGTCAGGAACTGATTGGACAGGTGCACCTGATTCCTATAAGAACCAGAGAGTTCAGGCGCCGGCCCCCTATACACATAGCCATGAGGCATGCAGAGAGCAGAGACACAGAACATGGAGCTGGCCAGAAACAGAAACCACATCATGACCTGGAGCAGTGGGTAAGATTGTGTGAGAGATGTGAGGCCATGCTGTGATGCCAGCAGAGATGTTACAGGGACGTTTCACAGATCTCATTCTCTGATCCACCCACATCCTATTCTGATCCTCAGCATCGGGACGTTTCACAGATCTCATTCTCTGATCCATCCACATCCTATTCTGATCCTCGGCATCGGGACGTTTCACAGATCTCATTCTCTGATCCACCCACATCCTATTCTGATCCTCAGCATCGGGACGTTTCACAGATCTCATTCTCTGATCCACCCACATCCTATTCTGATCCTCAACATCGGGACGTTTCACAGATCTCATTCTCTGATCCACCCACATCCTATTCTGATCCTCAACATCGGGACGTTTCACAGATCTCATTCTCTGATCCACCCACATCCTATTCTGATCCTCAACATCGGGACGTTTCACAGGTCTCATTCTCTGGTCCACCCACATCCTATTCTGATCCTCGGCATCGGGACGTTTCACAGATCTCATTCTCTGATCCACCCACATCCTATTCTGATCCTCAACATCGGGACGTTTCACAGGTCTCATTCTCTGATCCACCCACATCCTATTCTAATCCTCGGCATTGGGACGTTTCACAGATCTCATTCTCTGATGCATCTACATCCCATTCTGATCCTCGACATCGGAACATTTCACAAATCTCTTTCTTTGATCCATCCACATCCTATTCTGATCCTCGACATGGGGACGTTTCACAGATCTCATTCTCTGATCCATCCACATCCCATTCTGATCCTCGACATCGGGGCGTTTCACAAATTTCATTCTCTGATCCATCCACATCCTATTCTGATCCTCGACATGGGGACGTTTCACAGATCTCATTCTCTGATCCATCCACATCCTATTCTGATCCTTGACATGGAGACGTTTCACAGATTTCATTCTCTGATCCATCCACATCCTATTCTGATCCTCGACATGGGGACGTTTCACAGATCTCATTCTCTGATCCATCCACATCCTATTCTGATCCTTGATATGGGGACGTTTCAGAGATCTCATTCTCTGATCCATCCACATCCTATTCTGATCCTCGACATGGGGACGTTTCACAGATCTCATTCTCTGATCCACCCACATCCTATTCTGATCCTCAACATTGGGACGTTTCACAGATCTCATTCTCTGATCCACCCACATCCTATTCTGATCCTTGGTTTCACAGATCTCATTCTCTGATCCATCCACATCCTATTCTAATCCTCGGCATCGGGACGTTTCACAGATCTCATTCTCTGATCCATCCACATCCTATTCTGACCCTCGACATCGGAACATTTCACAGATCTCTTTCTTTGATCCATCCACATCCTATTCTGATCCTCGACATGGGGACGTTTCACAGATCTCATTCTCTGATCCATCCACATCCTATTCTGATCCTCGACATGGGGTCGTTTCACAGATCTCATTCTCTGATCCACCCACATCCTATTCTGATCCTTGACATGGGGGAGTTTCACAGATCTCATTCTTTGATCCATCCACATCCAATTCTGATCCTCAACATTGGGACGTTTCCCAGATCTCATTCTCTGATCCATCCACATCCTATTCTAATCCTCGGCATCGGGACGTTTCACAGATTTCATTCTCTGATCCATCCACATCCTATTCTAATCCTCGGCATCGGGACGTTTCACAGATTTCATTCTCTGATCCATCCACATCCTATTCTGATCCTCGACATCGGAACATTTCACAGATCTCTTTCTTTGATCCATCCACATCCTATTCTGATCCTCGACATGGGGGAGTTTCACAGATCTCATTCTCTGATCCATCCACATCCTATTCTGATCCTCTGCATGGGGACGTTTCACAGATCTCATTCTCTGATCTGTCTTTTTCACAGATGTGTAAATGGATCTGTGACATTCTATAGGTTTGAGTGCTGTCTGATTAAATCTGACGGCACTCTAACATTTCACACGAATACGTGAATGCAGCCAAAGGGAAATTAGAAAACAACTGAATAGTTTTATATAATTTAGAACATATTTCACCACTTAATATATTTTGCCTTCTTACATTTTAGGCTACAGTTATTTCTTCAAGGACCAGTACTACTATGAGATGGAAGACAAGATCTTGAAGATTGTTAAAATCGGAAATGTAAAAACTGATTGGCTGGGTTGCTGAATGATACAATGCCGCATTAACCATATATTGTCATTTGTATGTATTTCAGTACTTGTGTATGGTTGTTATAGTTGCTTACAGAATTGTACTGAATGGCCAGTCTGGCACTGGTATCCTGACAGTATCCTCCTCCGATAATTTAATGTGTTGTGTACCCAAGAAGAACATATAGGAAACATGGCGGGGAGACGTATCAAAGCACATCTTTGTTAGCCTCCCGACCAATAATCTTGATGCTAAATTAATCCATTTTAACTACATAAATGAACTCATTGCCAGTCACATGCTGATGATAACCCATCGGACCCGTGGGTAGAGGCACAGGTTGCCTACAGACTTTCCTGTAAATGACATAAGTAACAGTAAACAGAATCATTTTCTACATTTTCTAAATTAAAGCCTCCTCCTTTCCAGGAAAAGCATAACCCTCATCTGTTGTGTGGAATCTGTCAGCATGTTTCTCTATGTAATCTGAGAGCAGCATGATGTAGGGGCTGAGATCCTGATTCCAGCGATGTGTCAACTAACAGGCTGTTGCTGTTTCAATACAATAAGTGTTTTATCACGAGGAAATTATCAGTACAGGATTAGGAGTCTCATGCCTCCTGGTCCAACCCCACCTCAACCTCAATATACATTGTACACAGAAAGCAGCCAATCAGTAATGTGGGCGGGGTTAGTCACAGCTCAGCACTCTGAGCACTGCTGAATCTCCAGCAGAGAAAACAGGGATTTTATCAAAATTACAGCATGGAGTCCAGCAAGTGACACATCAGTGGAATCAGGGTCTCAGCCCCTACATCAAGCTGCTACCAGATTACATAGAAAAAAAAACTGATGACAGATTCCATTTCATGCATTTTAACCCCATTGTGATGAATGGGACCGAGCAGCAATTCTAGATGTACCCCCTGGACTAGAGGTGTTCAGTGCCTGAATGGATGTTGAAAAGTTTTTTGTTTTTTTTAATTCTGAAAAACCCTTTAAATTAATATCCAATTGTTACTGTTGAGCTGTAAAATTTGATGTTTGTACTTATGGGAAATTGCTGTGTGTTTGTAAATGCATCAAACTGTACAAATAAATTTCCTTTAAAGAAACATTTACAATTTACAGGAAAATCAAAGCAGAAGCTGTAGTATAAAAATAAACCACACAACAGTGATATATAGTGGCTTGTGGTTTCTTGCGTAAAAACAGATATTTTTTATAGATATTATTATTAGTATTTTTTTTTTTTATAAGAATATGCATTAATAATAACCCGGAAGGCAGTGTGCCAAGGAGACCACAGTCTTTGTGCTTTGGCTTTAGGATAAAGTTTACACTGAGTTTTTTTATGAAGATTTTGACACAGGTCCACTGCAAAACCCACATCAAAAAAACACTTCAACTTGGAAAATTGGAGCTCTTCTGTGGTCAAAGCGACGTTCAGATGCGTGATCCGACCACCTGATCCCTCTGCTGACATCACTCCTGCTCCACAGAGGAGTAGAAGACAGCAGTGAGGTAAGCGCAACAATGGAGTTGAAGAAATAGAGGAGTTTTATTTGGGGCATGTGCAGGGGCTCCATATAGAGACTGAACAGTGTAGAAATGGACAGTGTGAGGAGACAGTATGGTGGAAACAGTATAGAAAGGATGTAACAAGGGGAGACAGTGTGAAAGCACAGTATGGAAGGGACAGTATGTAGAGGGGAGAAAGTGTGATGCGGGGGCACAGTATAGAGACTGGGCAGAGTAGAAATGGACAGTGTGAGGAGACAGTATGGTGGAAAGATTATAGAAAGGATGTAACAAGGGTAGACAGTGTGAAAGCACAGTATGGAAGGGACAGTATGTAGAGGGGAGAAAGTGTGATGCGGGGGCACAGTATAGAGACTGGGCAGAGTAGAAATGGACAGTGTGAGGAGACAGTATGGTGGAAAGATTATAGAAAGGATGTAACAAGGGGAGACAGTGTGAAAGCACAGTATGGAAGGGACAGTATGTAGAGGGGAGAAAGTGTGATGCGGGGGCACAGTATAGAGACTGGGCAGAGTAGAAATGACAGTGTGAGGAGACAGTATGGTGGAAAAATTATAGAAAGGATGTAACAAGGGTAGAGAGTGTGAAAGCACAGTATGGAAGGGACAGTATGTAGAGGGGAGAAAGTGTGAGACTGGGCAGAGTAGAATTGGACAGTGTGAGGAGACAGTATGGTGGAAAGATTATAGAAAGGATGTAACAAGGGTAGACAGTGTGAAAGCACAGTATGGAAGGGACAGTATGTAGAGGGGAGAAAGTGTGATGCGGGGGCACAGTATAGAGACTGGGCAGTGTAGAAATGGACAGTGTGAGGAGACAGTATGGTGGAAAGAGTACAGAAAGGATGTAACGAGGGGAGACAGTGTGAAAGCACAGTATGGAAGGGACAGTATGTAGAGGGGAGAAAGTGTGAGGCGGGGGCACAGTATAGAGACTGGGCAGTATAGGGGGACATAGTGTGAGGGCACAGTATAGAGAGGGGGCAATGTGAAGAGACGGTCTAGTATGGAAAAGGAACAGCATGGGTGGACAGTGTGAGGGCACAGTATGGAGGGAACAATGCACCTGCTCCAAAGCCACGTTCAGACTTTCAGTATTTGGTCAGTATTTTACATCAGTATTTGTAAGCCACTATCAGAGGAAAAGTGTAATAGAAACACGTCATCACTTCTGCGTTTATCACCCACTCCTGGTTTTGGCTTACAAATACTGATGTAAAATACTGACCAAATACTGATTGTGACCGTAGGGTAAAAAACTGACACTGACCAAACACTGATGGAATTCTGATTGTTTTTTGAGTATGAGAAAAAAAAAAATCACTGACCTCTGAATGAGGCCTAATATCTCGACAAACCCTCAGGAAGTAGCTGGGAGAAAATTTCTGCTGTGGATTAAGAGGTAAAGAGCAGGTTAAATGGGAGGAGAGCTGGAGCTTAATAGGAAGTAGAAGGAGGAGGAGGAAAGTGAGACCAGAAGAAGCTTTGTATGTACAGACAAATCCTCACTTGTGTTACATCCTTCCTTCCAAGACGTTATCTGTGTGTAAGTGCCGCCGCAATGCGCGGATTTTATCATATGTGTATTATGTGTGTCTGTGTTCTGCTTTCCCTGTATTATTAGCTTATCTGTATCTACTCTGGGTGTGTCGGAGATTTCCCAATTTTAGGGGCTGTAACAAACACGTTATGTAACTCTGTGAATGTCTGTGTGCCCTGCTCCTGTACGTAGACACCGCTTCCTCCAAGAATATATGTATATCACATCGGGGAAATAATTATGGTAAAATAATCAAATGTTTCGTAAGCGGACGTAAATGGGAGGCAGATAGTGATGAGCGAGCGTGTTCGGATAAGGCATTATTCGAGTGTCTTCGGCGTGCTCGAATACTATGCTCGAGTCCTTGCGGCTGCATGTCTCCCAGCTGGTCAACAGCCTCAACATGTGCAGAAATTGTCGACCAGCCGCGGGGACTCGAACATGCTCAGATAACACCTTATCCCAGCACGCTCGCTCATCACTAGCCGCAGACCGTGTGTCTACTGACTGACTAGTTACACAGATTTGATCCCAAAATTTTGGTCTTCACCACAGTTTAATTCTCATTGTCCGACCATTTCGGCTGCTTTACGCTTTCCATGACGTTAGATTTTGAGACTTTAGACCAGATCTGACTTGATGGATTTTTTTTTTTCACTTGTTGTGAGGCGGACAGATGCGCACACGATGCCACCCGAGGAGTCCCTTTGACTCTCTCCATCTATACGGAACGTAGCTGGCCTCATTTATGAAAACTGTCCAAAAGTAAAGCTGTCTTTATTGCCCGTGGCAACCAATCAGAGCTCAGCTTTCAGTTTTTAAACAGCTCTGGTAAAGTGAAAGCTGCGCCGTGATTGGTTGCTATGGGAAACAAAAACAGTGGAGATGAGTGAAACGATGCATAGAACCCTGGTCGGCGGCCTTGTCAGTATTCGATGGCCGCCGGACGGGATCCCTGTGAACCGCCTCCCTCGCTTCCTTTTCTGATTAGTAGGCCCGGTGTTATGCACGCATGACATTGCGCCAGCAAGTAGGAGGCGGTTCCCGTCCGGTGACCACCAAATACCGATGTGGCCCCTGGACCATGCATCTGCTTTATTTGCTAATCTCTATAAGGGGGTCCACACAACGTCTTTTTCAGATGAAAACCACCTGGGGGGGGGGGGGAATAAAATAAATAAAAATCAGAAAATGCGCCAAATAAACTTTTTTCTGGCCAGGCTTGGTATAGTTGTATTGTATTGTCCACTTCACTTTTGCTTCCTTGGGACTGAACTGACATCCGGAGAAAGTCAGAGAGAAGCAGCTAGAAGGTTGTGAGTGAATCGCTGCTTGATTGACTGCATGTGATATAGCAACGTCACCCGACCCCAGGAAATCTGATACCGATATGCTGGAGGTGAGTACAGGCTGTTATTATTTTTAATGAGGGAGTATGGTAATTGAGAAGGCTTTGTTTGAAAACTGGAAAACCCTGATGAAGGGGTTGTCCGGTCAAAACAGATACGTGTGCAGTCACTCTGAGTTATGAATCGCGCACACTGCGGGGATTCACCGGTTTCAGACCTGGGACCGGAGGGCATGTGTGAGTTATCCTTACCACGGCCAGTGGGCGCAGCCTCGCTCTCCATACACTTGTATGGAGCAAGGCCGTGCACTGTGTAGTGAAGCGGACGGCCAGCGGGCATGGCCAGTTAGAAGGCGCTGCCTCAATCAATACAAGTGTTTGGAGAGCGAAGATGTGCCCACTGGCCGTGGTATGTATAACTCGTACATACGCTCTGGTCCTGAGTCTGAAACCGGCGAATCCCCGTAGCACACAATGCAACTGGTCAACCGATTACCTGACCTCAAAATACTGTGACTAATAAAGTGATCGGCTGATCACCTCGAATAACTGACTAATACAGTAAACACACAACGTTATTTGGGACCCAGTACTATATAGACAATGGACGTGTATACAGTCCTGAGGAAAGTAAATATATGCTTAGGCACGCCCCATGAATCATTAGTTTATAGAACCTTCTTTTAACAGCAATAACTTGGAAGTAATCGGCGTCTCCCACTGTTCTGGAGGAATCGTCCCCACCCTTCTTTACAAGGTTGCTGAAGTTCATTGAGGTTTGTGGCCATTCGTTTGTGCACACCCCTCTTAATCTGTGGCTATCTGGTGACTTTGTCCATGACACAGGTTTACTAGTCCTCTACCGCAAATCTCCTCTTTAATAAAGCAGTGATGTTATCAAAACTACAGCAAGCTGCCCAGTAAGTGACACATCGCTGGAATCAGGGTCTCTGTCTCTACATTATGCTCCTCCTAGATTAGATGGTGAAAGATTCCCTTTACTTGCAAGTGTTGCATTTTTTTGCACGTACAATACAGTTCGTGTGATATGAAATGTAGAAGTCGGACGTTTGCACAGCATTTGGGAATTTTGCAATGTATTCATTCTCACATGTGAATTGAGGAAGTTCCTTTTTTTTTTTTTACTCTTGTATTTGTAAAATGATGTAATGTAAGGCAATTACCATACATTGCATAATCCTGGATGATTGCATGACGACTAGCTGTCACCGTCGTGGATTTACTGCAAATTGTACTACATCATCTGTACACGCAGCAATCTCTGAACGTATCTCGATTCACGCCGCGCTGCACTGAAGTTTTTAGATTCTTTCGGTTTACCACTCTTTTGTTTTGTTTTTTTAGTTTGTATACTTTTTTTTTTTTTCTGTTTTACTTCCTTATTTTGGAAAACTAGTGAAAATTTGCAGCCTTATTTTTGACAGTGTCATTTTCCTCTTTTGTCCCTTAAGCATTTACTGGAAAAAAATTTTTTATTCAGTGTTTTTAAATGTGTTCTAGTACTTTTTTTTTTTTTCTTTTTTTCCCGCGAGCACGCCGAAGTCACTCGGTTAGCACCCGAGCATGCTGAGAACACCTTATCCAACCACGTTCGGTTGTCTACCTTTTTGTGAGAATTTTTTTTTTTTAGTTAAATGCATGAATTTTGGGCTAACAATAATTTTTACAGATTGGTTTCATTAAAATTTTTGCACCGTTTGCCATCGATATCCTGTGTTGCACTGTCTATTGCTGGCTGCAGAATGAGTTAACTGAGGATCCATCAGTGAGCCTCCTAGGATGGTCTGCCAAGGTGGTTTGTAATTCTATCATTTGTCCTTTCCTGAGCATCCTATCTGGCCTACCACCATAGACCACATCAACGTTTAATGTTCAGGGAAACAAAGATTTTGGAAAAGCAAAAAATGAAACCCAATTGCAAAAATTATTTTTAGCCCCAAATATACATGCATTTAAGTAAAAAAAAAAAAAAAAAAAAGCCTCCAAACGTGAACAACCAGTTTAAATACCTATTACTAATCAAGGACAGTGTTTACCACCCTTTATCTGTTCTGTAGAGTGTTGGATGAGATTGGGCATCAAAAAATCAATTCACGCTCTTTAAAACAATGAGAGTTCACAAAGATCAATATTCAACGATTGATGCAAGTGTAACATGACGCGGGGCGCTAGCCGGGCGCGAGGTACTTGTCTCTTTCGTCCCGGCATGTTACTTGAAGGTGGTGGTCCGGGCTGGTTGTGAGGACGCTATGCCTGTGCCGGCCACATGTAACCAATGTTGCTGGTTGGCCAGGACCAGATGTTTGACAGTTCGACGAGGGAGATAATGAGTTTATAATAAACCTTTTCGTTGAACACTAATTTGGGTAGGATTACAGTGGATAGCAGGTACATATCTTCTCAAACATTTCCTTGATAATAACTCACAGAAATTCAGTCCCTTTCTCTTCTCTCTCGCTACTTGTTCTGTCTTTACTACTTCACCACAACTCAACTCGACACTACAAGGACCTGTCAGACGAGAACTTTCTCACGCTTGCTGTGCTCTGAGACAGGGAATAGCGGTTCACAGGGAGACACTGAGCACACGGGGCTCTGTGTCTACTGGATGACAGGCTGCATGGTCCCATCATGCAGCTTGCCATGCCATCTAGATATAGCAGGGCTGGACCCGTCGTGGTACAAATGGATTAAAAGCATCTCTGCGGAAAGGTGAGGAATATTGTTTTTTTTTTGTTTTTTTTTTTTACTTCTTTTGCAGATGACAAGGGCATCCAGGGAATGGGCGAGGTCGTAAGTATGGTTTAATTAAGAATATTAAATGAGTCGGTGTCATTCTTTCGATTAAAGGACTTTTTCTGGGTGTCTGTGTTACTTACAATGTGACTATGGGGTTAGTAATGGAGGTGTCTTATTGACGCCTCTCCCTTTCTAAACTCGGGGCTTGATGTCACTTGACAATACTGGCCTAGGCTGTTAATATCAGCCCGATGCTGTCTGGGTAGCCTTTGCTGGTTATTAATTATAGGGAACCCCACATCATTTTTTTTTTTAGTTAAGTATACAGTTGTGAGCTGATATTAACAGCCTGGGAAGCTCCATGGGTATTACCCCTTTCCCAGGCTATCACCATCGCCCCCCCAGCCATCAGCTTTCCCTCTGCTGGTTATAAAAATTGCACGGGAGCCCACACCATATTTTTTTTCAACAAATAATCTACAGTACAGGGGTAGCACTGCTGCAAATTTCCAACGGATGACAGATATTAGTGCAATTAACTGGGACAATATCCTGAGACCTAAAAATACACAACGAAAATGGGAGACGTTTATTAGCATCCTGGATAGGACCTGTGCACAGTACATACCGTATGGGAATAAACATACTAGGAATAGGAGGAAACCAATGTGGCTAAATAGAGCTGTAAGGGGCGCAGTAAGGGACAAAAAGAAAGCATTTAGAGAATTAAAGGAAGTCGGTAGTGATGAGGCATTAAATAAATACAGAAAATTAAATAAATTCTGTAAAAAGCAAATCAAGGCAGCAAAGATTGAGACAGAGGGACTCATTGCCAGAGAGAGTAAAAATAATCCCAAAATATTCTTTACGTAAATAGTAAGAAACTTAAAAATGATAGTGTTGGCCCCCTTAACCCCTTAAGCCCCGAGGGTGGTTTGCACGTTAATGACCGGGCCAATTTTTACAATTCTGACCACTGTCCCTTTATGAGGTTATAACTCTGGAACGCTTCAACGGATCTTGGCGATTCTGACATTGTTTTCTCGTGACATATTGTACTTCATTTTAGTAGTAACATTTATTCGATATAACTTGCGTTTATTTGTGAAAAAAACGGAAATTTGGCGAAAATTTTGAAAATTTCGCAATTTTCCAACTTTAAATTTTTATGCCCTTAAATCACAGAGATATGTCACGCAAAATACTTAATAAGTAACATTTCCCACATGTCTCCTTTACATCAGCACAATTTTGGAACCAAAATTTTTTTTTGTTAGGGAGTTATAAGGGTTCAAAGTTGACCAGCAATTTCTCATTTTTACAACACCATTTTTTTTTTAGGGACCACATCTCATTTGATGTCATTTTGAGGGGTCTATATGATAGAAAATACCCAAGTGTGACACCATTCTAAAAACTGCACCCCTCAAGGTGCTCAAAACCACATTCAAGAAGTTTATTAACCCTTCAGGGGTTTCACAGGAATTTTTGGAATGTTTAAATAAAAATGAATATTTAACTTTTTTTCACACAAAATTTATTTCAGCTCCAATTTGTTTTATTTTACCAAGGGTAACAGGATAAAATGGATGCCAAACATTGTTGTACAATCTGTACTGAGTACGCTGATACCCCATATGTGGGGGTAAACCACTGTTTGGGCGCATGGCAGAGCTCGGAAGGGAAGGAGCGCCATTTGACTTTTAAATGCAAAATTGACAGGAATTGAGATGGGACACCATGTTGCGTTTGGAGAGCCACTGATGTGCCTAAACATTGAAACCCCCCACAAGTGACACCATTTTGGAAAGTAGACACCCTAAGGAACTTATCTAGATGTGTGGTGACCACTTTGACCCACCAATTGCTTCACAGAAGTTTATAATGCAGAGCCGTAAAAATAAAAAATCATATTTTTTCACAAAAATTTATCTTTTCGCCCCCAATTTTTTATTTTCCCAAGAGTAAGAGAAGAAATTGAACCTCAAAAATTGTTGGCCAATTTGTCCTGAGTACGCTGATACCCCGTATATGGGTGTAAACCATTGTTTGGGCGTATGGCAGAGCTCGGAAGGGAAGGAGCGCCATTTTACTTTTCAATGCAAAATTGACTGGAATTGAGATGGGATGCCATGTTGCGTTTGGAGAGCCCCTGATGTGCCTAAACATTGAAATCCCCACAAGTGACACCATTTTGGAAAGTAGACCCCTTAAGGAACTTATCTAGAGGTGTGGTGAGCACTTTGACCCAACAAGTGCTTCACAGAAGTTTATAATGCAGAGCCGTAAAAATAAAAAATCTTATTTTTTCACAAAAATGATCTTTTCGCCCCTAATTTTTTATTTTCCCAAGGGTAAGAGAAGAAATTAGACCACAAAAGTTGTTGTGCAATTTGTCCTGAGTGTGACGATACCCCATATGTGGGGGTAAACCACTTTTTGGGTGCATAGCAGAGCTCGGAAGGGAAGGAGCGCCATTTGACTTTTCAATGCAAAATTGACTGGAATTAAGATGGGACGCCATGTTGGTTTGGAGAGCCCCTGATGTGCCTAAACATTAAAAACCCCCACAAGTGACACCATTTTGGAAACTAGACCCTCTAAGGAACTTATCTAGATGTGTTTTGAGAGCTTTGAACCCCCAAGTGTTTCACTACAGTTTATAACGCAGAGCCGTTAAAATAAATTTATTTTTTTTTCGCAAAAATTTTTTAGCCCCCAGTTTTGTATTTTCACAAGGGTAACATAATAAATTGGACACCAAAAGTTGTTGTCCAATTTGTCCTGAGTACGCTGATACCCCATATGTGGGGGGGAACCACTGTTTGGGCGCATGGCAGAGCTCGGAAGGGAAGGAGCGCCATTTGGAATGCAGACTTAGATGGATTGGTCTGCAGGAGTCACGTTGCATTTGCAGAGCCCCTGATGTACCCAAACAGTACAAACCCCCCACAAGTGACCCCATATTAGAAACTAGACCTCCCATGGAACTTATCTAGATGTGTTGTGAGAACTTTGAACCCCTAAGTGTTTCACTACAGTTTATAACGCAGACCCGTGAAAATAAAAATTATTTTTTTTTTCACAAAAATGATTTTTTAGCCCCCAGCTTTGTATTTTTACAAGGGTAACAGAATAAATTGGACCCCAAAAGTTGTTGTTCAATTTGTCCTGAGTACGCTGATACCCCATATGTGGGGGGGAACCACTGTTTGGGCTCATGGCAGAGCTCGGAAGGGAAGGAGCGCCATTTGGAATGCAGACTTAGATGGATTGGTCTGCAGGCGTCACGTTGCATTTGCAGAGCCCCTGATGTACCCAAACAGTAGAAACCACCCACAAGTGACCCCATATTGGAAACTAGACCTCCCATGGAACTTATCTAGATGTGTTGTGAAAACTTTGAACCCCCAAGTGTTTCACTACAGATTACAACGCAGAGCCGTGAAAATAAAAATCCTTTTTTTTCCCACAAAAATGATTTTTAGCCCCCCAAATTTTTATTTCCCCAAGGATAACAAGAGAACTTGGACCCAAAAAGTTGTTGTCCAATTTGTCTCGAGTACGCTGATACCCCATATGTTGGGGTAAACCCCTGTTTGGGCGCACGGGAGAGCTCGGAAGTGAAGGAGCACTGTTTTACTTTTTCAATGCAGAATTGGCTGGAATTGAGATCGGACGCCATGTCGCGTTTGGAGAGCCCCTGATGTGTCTAAACAGTGGAAACCCCCCAATTATAAATGAAACCCTAATCCAAACGCACCACTAACCCTAATCCCAACTGTAACCCTAACCACACGCCTAACCCAGACACACCCCTAATTCTAATCCCAACCCTAATCCCAACCGTAAATGTAATCCAAACCCTAACCCTAGCCCCAACCCTAGCCCTAACCCTAGCCCCAACCCTAGCCCTAACCCTAACCCTAACCCTAACCGGAAAATGGAAATAAATACATTTTTTTTAATTTTATTATTTTTCCCTAAGGCTAGGTTCACATTGCGTTAGGGAAATCCGTTTAGCACTAGCGGATTGCGCTAACACAATGTCTTTTTAGGTGTCGTGTTTAGTGGTCGCGTTAACGTCCCCGCTCTGGAAGATCGGGGATCGGACCTCGGGCGCGCCGCGGACGCTGCAAGCAGCGTCTGAGGCGCGCCACAAAAGAATGGCACCTTGCTAGCGCGAGCCGAAAATGGCACGCTCTAGCGATGCGCTACACCTGAAAATCACATTGCTGTCAATGGTTGTGCTAACGGACCCGTTGCACGGCGTTAATTGTGACATTTTCGCCGTGCAACGCTGTCCGTTAGCGTTAACCCATTAACACAATGTGAACCTAGCCTAACTAAGGGGGTGATGAAGGGGGGTTTGATTTACTTTTATAGCGAGTTTTTTAGCGGATTTTTATGATTGGCAGCCGTCACACACTAATAGACGCTTTTTATAGCAAAAAAGTTTTTGCGTCTCCACATTTTGAGACCTATAATTTTTCCATATTTTGGTCCACAGAGTCATGTGAGGTCTTGTTTTTTGCGGGACGAGTTGACGTTTTTATCGGTTACATTTTCGGACACGTGACAGTTTTTGATCGCTTTTTATTCCGATTTCTTTGTGAGGCAGAATGACCAAAAACCAGCTATTCATGAATTTCTTTTGGGGGAGGCGTTTATACCGTTCCGCGTTTGGTAAAATTGATGAAGCAGTTTTATTCTTCGGGTCAGTACGATTACAGCGACACCTCATTTATATCATTTTTTTTATGTTTTGGCGCTTTTATACGATAAAAGCTATTTTATAGAAAAAATAATTATTTTGGCATCACTTTATTCAGAGGACTATAACTTTTTTATTTTTTTGGTTATGATGCTATATGGTGGCTCGTTTTTTGCGGGACAAGATGACGTTTTCAGAGGTACCATGGTTATTTATATCCGTCTTTTTGATCGCGTGTTATTCCACTCTTTGTTCAGCGTTATGATAATAAAGCGTTGTTTTTTGGCTCGTTTTTTTTTTTTTTTCTTACGGTGTTCACTGAAGGGGTTAACTAGTGGGCCAGTTTTATAGGTCGGGTCGTTACGGACGCGGCGATACTAAATATGTGTACTTTTATTGTTTTTTTTGTTTTTTTTTTATGTAAAGAAATGTATTTATGGGAATAATATTTTTTTTTTTCTGCTTTATTTAGGAATTTTTTTTTTATTTTTTTTTTTACAAGTGTGGAAATTTTTTTTTTTACTTTTTCACTTTGTCCCAGGGGGGGACATCACAGATCACCGATCTGACAGTGTGCACAGCACTCTATCAGATCGGTGATCTGACATACAGCCGGGCAGGATTAGAGCTGCAGCTGCAGCCTGATCCTGACCCGGAAGTGCTCCCTGCAGGACCCGGATGCAGCCCGGCGGCCATTTTGGATCCGGGGACTGCAGGGAGAAGACGCTCGGTACACGGTGAGCACATCACCGTGTACCGATCGTCTCAGGGAAGCCCGCAGGGAGCCCCCTCCCTGCGCGATGCTTCCCTGCACCGCCGGCACACCGCGATCATCTTTGATCGCGGTGTGCCGGGGGTTAATGTGCCGGGAGCGGTCCGTGACCGCTCCTGGCACATAGTGCCGGATGTCAGCTGCGATAGGCAGCTGACACCCGGCCGCGATCGGCCGCGCTCCCCCCGTGAGCGCGGCCGATCGCATATGACGTACTATCCCGTCCATGGGAATTAAGTCCCAGGTCACCTGGACGGGATAGTACGTCATATGGGATTAAGGGGTTAAAAATAGTCTGGGAGAAATGGTGGATGAGGATGAGGAAAAAGCCGATATGCTAAATGACTTTTTTTCATCAGTATTTACACAAGAAAATCCCATGGCAGACAAAATGATCAGTGATAAAAATTCCCATTAAATGTCACCTGCTTAACCCAGCAGGAAGTGCGGCGGCGTCTAAAAATCACTAAAATTGACAAATCTCCGGGCCCGGATGGGATACACCCCCGAGTACTGCAGGAATTAAGTGCAGTCATTGATAGACCATTATTTTTAATCTTTAAAGACTCCATAATAACAGGGTCTGTGCCACAGAACTGGCGTATAGCAAATGTGGTGCCAATAATCAAAAAGGGAACAAAAACTGAACTCGGAAATTATAGGCCAGTAAGCTTAACCTCTACTGTGGGTAAAATCCTGGAGGGCATTCTAAGGGATGCTATACTGGAGTATCTGAAGAGGAATAACCTCATGACCCAGTATCAGCACGGGTTTACTAGGGACCGTTCATGTCAGACTAATCTGATCAGTTTCTATGAAGAGGTAAGTTCCGGACTGGACCAACGGAACCCAGTGGACGTAGTGTATATAGATTTTTCAAAAGCCTTTGATACGGTGCCACACAAAAGGTTGATGCATAAAATGGGGATAGGGGAAAATATGTGTAAGTGGGTTAGGAGCTGGCTCAGGGATAGGAAATAAAGGGTGGTTATTAATGGAGCACACTCGGACTGGGTAGCGGTTAGCAGTGGGGTACCACAGGGGTCAGTATTGGGCCCTCTTCTTTTTAACATATTTATTAATGACCATGTAGGGGGCATACAGAGCAGAATTTCAATATTTGCAGATGACACTAAACTCTGCAGGGTTATCAATACAGAGGAGGACAATTTTATATTACAGGATGATTTATGTAAACTAAAAGCTTGGGCTGATAAATGGCAAATGAGCTTTAATGGGGATAAATGTAAGGTCATGCACTTGGGTAGAAGTAATAAGATGTATAACAATGTGCTTAATTCTAAAACTCTGGGCAAAACCGTCAATGAAAAAGACCTGGGTGTATGGGTGGATGACAAACTCATATTCAGTGGCCAGTGTCAGGCAGCTGCTACAAAGGCAAATAAAATAATGGGATGCATTAAAAGAGGCATTGATGCTCATGAGGAGAATATAATTTTACTTTTATACAAGTCACTAGTTCGACCACACTTAGAATACTGTGCACAGTTCTGGTCTCCGGTGTATAAGAACGACATAGCTGAACTGGAGCGGGTGCAGAGAAGAGCGACCAAGGTTATTAGAGGACTGGGGGGTCTGCAATACCAAGATAGGTTATTACACTTGGGGCTATTTAGTTTGGAAAAACGAAGACTAAGGGGTGATCTTATTTTAATGTATAAATATATGAGGGGACAGTACAAAGACCTTTCTGATGATCTTTTTAATCATAGACCTGAAACAGGGACAAGGGGGCATCCTCTACGTTTGGAGGAAAGAAGGTTTAAGCATAATAACAGACACGGATTCTTTACTGTAAGAGCAGTGAGACTATGGAACTCTTTGCCGTATGATGTTGTAATGAGTGATTCATTACTTAAATTTAAAAGGAGACTGGATGCCTTTCTGGAAAAGTATAATGTTACAGGGTATATATACTAGATTCCTTGATAGGGCGTTGATCCAGGGAACTAGTCTGATTGCCGTATGTGGAGTCGGGAAGGAGTTTTTTTCCCCAGTGTGGAGCTTACTCTTTGCCACATGAGTTTTTTTTTTTGCCTTCCTCTGGATCAACATGTTAGGGCATGTTAGGTTAGGCTATGGGTTCAACTAGATGGACTTAGTCTTCCTTCAACCTTAATAACTATGTGACTATGTACAGTAAGCTACACACTGTATTAATTGTTTGTCACTGACATGTATATATCTACTTATTCTATGTATTTACTGTATGTACAGTGATCCATCTCTTCTATCCTGTCGGCTCCTGCTGTGTTTTTACAGTACATGGCACATGAATTGCCGGCTTTTAATCTGTTTTGATGAATATTTCCTTTGAAAATGATGTGTAAATGACATAGAGCAATTCCTCTATGTAAAAGCTCATGTTAGAATCGCATTGCAATCGGATGTAAATCGGATGCTAGGTGTGAAAAATCTGATTGTACTCCCATGACACCTGCATTACACTGGTGCGACTCACAGCAGGGAGACTCGGACCAATTTTTTTCATATGTTTAGTGTGACTTCGGCCTAAAACTCCAGGAGTTTCTGTGATGGAATATGTACTGAGACTCTGGGAGAGAAAGCAGAAACTGAGCGACTTGGCTCATGAGAATGTGACCCAGGCCCAAATGAACGAGAAGGTTTGGGTGTAGGTTCCTATGTTTCAAAACAAATTACAGGCTGCAGGGGAGGGACCGTATACTTTATCTAAGTGTTTACATGATGGTAAGTGTGTTGTGACACTGGATGGACTTACAAAAAGTCAAAAACGTAGTCACGTTGATAGGCTGGAAACTCATCATGATGGGGAGACCTGTGTTTTACCCGTCTACAGCATTCCTGAGGAGATGGGGGACATGCGGAAGAGATTTAACATAGCAGGTCTGACTGTTAAGCAAGAGAAGTGTCAGCCATGTTGGCGGTACGATACCTCAGACACCATGTAGAGGGTGGGGTGCTCAAACCTGAACAAGGGAAAGCAGAAGCCATCACGGACTGGCCTATCCCACAAACCCAGTGGCAGGTAATGTCTTCCCTTGGTACGGCCAATTATTATAGGACGTTTGTTCCGAACTACCGTGCTCTGGCTAAGCCGTTAGCTGACCTGACCAGGAAGAAGCTTTCCCAAATTATTTCTTGGACTTCTCAATGTGAGGAATCCTTTGGTGCCCTAGTCAGAATTGGTTAGTTCACCTATTCTTCATGCCCCAGATTTCACTCGCAGGTTAATGCCAGCACTTATGGGCTAGGTGCGGTCCTCAGCCAGGAGAACCAACAAGGTGAAGAGCACCCAATTCTCTATCTAAGCAGGAAATTCCTGCCCAGTGTGGTTGCTTATGCCACCATTGAAAAGGAACGTTTGGCAATTGCGTGGCTCTACATAAACTGCAACCATACCTCTATGGGCGCAACGCAAGTGATCACAGGTCATAACCCACTGAGTTGGCTCAACATAGTGGGGGAAAATGGAAAATTGCTCAGATGGAGCCTAATTTTTGCAGCAATATTAGTTTTCAATTCAACATAAGAAAGGAATCGATCATGGCAATGCAGAGAGTTTCTCGCCAAGGTGGGTCGGGACTGGATATGTGCTATGGAGCTCAAAGACTCTTGCTGGAGGTCGGTGTCATTCCTGGATTCTGAGCTTAGATGCGGGTTAGCGAATGCTCTGTAATAGAAGGAATATTTCCCATTGTCTGTATATGAAGACACACATATTTGGAAGGTCACAACGTGGCTCATCGTCCATTCACAGACATCGTTTAAATGGACCATTCCAGGTCATCCAGGAAATACGAGCCTATAGTCTGGACTATAAAAAGCTGGGTTACACATGTGAGGGCAGCCTAAGGGCTGATGCGATCCATAAATCATTTCTCCGCCCCTCAGAAAAGCAGACGATAACTGTAGATGGAAACGTTAAAGGTATTTCTGTTATTTCTCCCTTTTTATTTTATCACTGTTTTGCATATTTGTGTGTACTTTTATTTTTACCTTTTCTATATATTTATTGTAAGTCCTGTATATTCTTAATTTAGACATTTAGGTACTTCTAAGGTGGCTTCCCTCAAAGAAGCCCGCAGCTTTTCAGGCACATGCCAGCTGATTTGATTTGACCAGCTGACATGTGCCCCTAACAGCAGCGGGTGGAATTGCAATCCACACACGGCTGTTAACATGTTAAATGTCAATCTCTGACAGCGGCATTTAACATGATCGTGCAGGAAGCGCAATTGTGTTAAATGCAGGATACCCCTTTGGTTGTCATTGCTGGATAGCTATGAGCACCACCCTGCAGTCGGCACTCATAGCAAGTGAGCATTTCGGCTACTTGGAGCAGGGCCAAAGCCCCGCTCTGTGTAGCACAGGCAATTGGATGACTGCAGATTCTAGTCTTTCATGGATACTATTAAAGCAGGTAAAAAGTGTAAAAAAAATAAATAAAAAAAAAGCATCTATTTGGTATCGCCGCGTTCATAAAGATCTGATCTATCAATATATAAAAAAACAATTAATCCGATCGGAAAACAGCATAATGAGAAAAAAAATCTAACTCCAGAATTGTTTTTTTGGTTGCCACAACATTGCAATAACGGGCGATCAGGAGATCTACACCAAAATGGTGTCAGTAAAAACATCTGCTCAGCGCAAAAAAAAAAAAACGCCCAAAACCCTCTCCCAACCAAAGATCATGAAAAATGGAACTCGTAGTGACCAGTGGAATCATAATGGCAAGTCAGTTTTATCATTTAGTGAACATGGTAGAAAAGCAAAACAAAAAACAATCGTGGAATTGCACTTTTTTTTTTTTTGCAATTTCACAGCACGTTGAATTTTTTTTTTTTTCCTGTTTCCCTGTACTCGACATGGCAAAACCAATGGTGTTGCTCAAAAGTACAACTCTTCCCGCAAAAAGATTGCCCTTAGATGACCATATTGAAGGAAAAATAAAAAAGTTATGGCTCTAGGAAGAAGGGGGGCAAAAAACGTAAACTCAAAAATGGAAAAACCCAAGGTCGCGAAGAGGTTAAAGCTTAAAATCTTTAAAGTTTTACCTTGTATGTTCTAAAAGAACCAATAGCTCTTCAGTGAGTGTGACCTTTTGATTGTCTGACAGTAACATATTTTAGGGACTCATCACCCCATGTGTTTGTGGCAGTGAGTTAAGAAACCAGGGTGTGCCGAATGTGTCGGGGTGTGATTTTTTTTTTTTTTTTTGCTCACTTTATAGCTTAAAACAGAGGTTAAGAGCTGAATTGAGTGAGGGGAGATACATTTAACCTTTGCAGACTCCACGTCATGTGCTGAGAAGTTTGTATGTGACAACAAGTCACAATGCACATTGTGTCACATTTCATGTCGCCATGATCGTTTTTTCAAGGGGGAAGGTGGGCAATATGTCATCTCCTCGCACAACCACACTTGAAACTTCTAGTCTAGGTTGGGAAAGTGGGTACATGGGCACTTTGCTTGTCTCCTGACTGGGTTGATCCATAGATATGTTAATGATATGCAAATGATGGAGAAAATAGAAATAAAATGTTTAAACATCTCAATGTATGGAGTATGAGCGCCACGTGCAGAAATCCCCGCACTTACAGCCTTAACTGCTATCAATAAGGCTATTAATGATTTTTTGAGAAATGTACTACTGCAGCTCTCTTTGCAATTGCTGACCTATGATTTCTCAGCTTTGCTTGATGGGAAACAAGTCTAGAGATGCTGCAGGCCATAGTGGTACATTTTGGATATGCTAGTGTAGGGGTCAGGGGCCAAGGTAGTAGTCATGGCCGACAGTAATCCCTGTATCAGCCACTGGCCCCGTCCCTTTAAAGTACCCGGGTGCTGCTCCTCTATGCCATCAGGTTATTCCCGCCATGGTACAGTTACCTCTGCAGATGATTCCAAGAATAAAGAATCACAGTCAGGTTTTGCTTCAATGTGTCAACTTGTCATCCAGGGCACACACTGCTACAGCATCGGGCATCGGTGTCTCTGACCCTTGCCTGTCGCTAAGCCTGCATTCGGGATGGTCCGTACTATACGGTCCCACAGTGTCCTCAATGTCCAGTATTTCTGCCTTTCGTGGGGGCATTCTCTGCCGTTTCGCCCCGGTCCTGAGCATTGCGGTCCACGCAAAAATCTGCCACATCTTGGTGTACTTTCTCCCTCTTTGCTCTGCAGTCCCATTATTTCTGCACCTCTCATTTTCACTCTCAGGAGGAGATCTATGAATGAACCCTGAGGAACCTAGACTGTGGAGGAGAGGAAGATTAAGCTAAAGAAAGCAAAAATACAGTGAAGGAGTGGTCAAAAATGTAGGAGGAGAACCAAGAAAGAACAGTGATCTTGAGACTGATCGAGTGGAGCCTAGTGAGGAGTTGGTGATCCAGGAGAATCAACAGGGAATGATGAGCAATAGATTTATTAGATCATTGGAAACTTCAGTTTCTGTAGATCTGAAACTGGATAGTAATAATGAGCCGATAAGAGAGTTATCATAAAGACAGCTGATTAGACGAGAGTACGCCAAGCGTTCCAGGAGTTTAGAAATGAAGAGGAGCTTACAGACTGGTCTGTAGTTGGCAGAACATTTCTGGTAAACAGATGGGTTATTTTTTTTGTAAATGAGTTTTGCTGCAATATAATAATGAATTATTTTATGTATACCTGTGGAAATCGTTAAGTGCCGTTTTCCGGCTAGATACAACTAGGAGATTGTGTAAAGATCCTATATGCAAAGGATATAGCAAAGATGCAGCTTATAATTTGCAAAAATTACTAATTACTTAGGTTTATCCTAATGGTGGAACAAGAGTCCATTACACATATTAAGCCGATTGGGACTGCAGGCATCAAGATTGTACATCCAATACGCGTCACGATCACGAAGCCGCTTTCTGGTGTCTCCACGTCTCAACGTAGAAAAAATTGTTCTCCATGGCAAACACTTGAAGTGTGGATGTATCCCGATGATGGTGTTGACTTTATCGAAAATCTTTCTTCTAATACATTTTAGAAAATTTTAAGAAGCTGGATCTTTTGTATATCCTTTCTACATTTGGTCCTATGAATCAACATGCCTACAACTTGGGTGAACTGGTCTTTTTCCATTATTTTTTTTCAAAGATCTTCTACTCTTGTGTGCACGAGACCCTAGTGCTGAAATAGTTTCCCAATAATCATTAAAATGTTTAACTGTTTAAGTTGTGATTTTTATTTTTTTCTTAGCAGGCGGAATGGTATTGCAACATCGGACACCATTACTGCCGAGGCAAAAATCCTTCATCCCTCCACAGATTCCAAACCCTTTCATCCATGAAATCAACTTGACTCTAATCGACAAGATACGCGTAAGAACATATTTTCAGAATTCTTCTTATTGTGAAACTTGCTGTTTCATGATATCTACTCCTTCAATCTATTTTTTTTTTTTATAAAATTATTTTTGATCAGTACTAGACGCATTTGATATTACACAGGGAGGAGACAATCGCCGGTCTTGATGGATCGCAGCCAATGTTCTTTTCTCTGTAGGCTTCATCTTAGCATCTGTGAACATAGAGCTGATGTGAGTTGCCAAAAAACTCACCTTTTGTGTCATCTGTCCAACGGACATTCTCCCAGAAGTTTTGTGCATAATTAAGAAGCCTAAATCGTTAAAGTAACTGTCCTTTGAACTCTATTTAGTTTTTTCTATCTAAAATGCTGTGCACTGGGTAATGGCCGCAATTATTACCATTGCTCCTGCCTCTTCTGGCACAGGAATTATGAAAGTTAAAGAATGTTTCCAGGAATAACTCTTTATTGAAAATTACTCAACCCTAAGCCACTTTGTAATTACAACCCCTTCATTTTTTTTTTACAACTGCTGAAATTGTGATTATTGTGACATGACCCTGCTTGACCCACAACCCAACACCCTGCATGAGGTGTTTCTTCACCTGGGTGTGTATCTCTCCTGCAAACTCTGGCCATGACATGGTTACTAATTCATCCCTCTCCATGAGGCCTAATGTCCCTCAGTCACATCTGTTGTATCACAAAAAAAAATGGTATAAGTCACCCAAATAAGCTTTCTTATTGTTTTAAAAGGTTGTTTTCAACATGGATCATCATGAGCACACAGCTCCCCTGCCTCTTGATTTTCTCTTTCCTGGGGGCGATGTGCTCCTGATGATTGACAGTTTGGACCACTGGCATTGTTTTGTCACTGGTCTGGACTGAGAATCATCAGGAGCACATCACCCCCCAGGAAAGGAAAAATCTGGAGGCAGGGGAGCTGTGTGCTCCTGATGATCCATGTTGAAAGCAACCTTTGAACAATAAGAAAGCTTATTTGGGTGACTTATGCAACTTTACTGTTTTGTGATACAACAGATTTGTGACTGACGGACGTAAGGCCCCCCAGGAAAAGGAAAATCTGGAGGCAGGGGAGCAGTGTGCTCCTGATGATCTATGTTGATCCCAGCTTTAGCTGTGCAGCATCAGAGAACCCCAGGGTCACTGAAGCTGGCCGGATTTACTGACGTTCAAGGGCTATACGAAAGGGTGCTCTCTGCCCAGTAGTTCAACCACTGCTGGCCGTTAACTAAGTAACAAACAATGAATGAGGGTGTTTATAAATCCCTTTATGATGATGAGGAAACCCTTTTAATGGTTGCTTGGATTTGAAGAAACTGTGTCGCCATTAACAATGAGTGGATCATTTACAATTTATTTTGAATGATACAGAGGCTGTGATTTTTATGAAATGGGTTCATAGCGGCTACACCATAGCCACACGCATCATGATATTTTTTTTAACCCTGTTACAAAAGGCAGAATGGAGTGTAGGTTAATAAAAGATGATTATCAGGTAACTCCTACACTAAAGCTGGAGGGGAATGATTACTAATTAGGGGGATCTACCAAAATATTAAGCAGTCAGTGACTAAGGGTATGGTTACGCAGATTTTTTTTTTTTTTATTTAATATGGTTTTTTTTTTTTCTGGCTGAAAAATCCGCTTCTAAAAATTGATGTTAAAAGCAAATGATTTTTGATTTACCGTAATCTTTTTCTTATCTTGCAGATGGTAATATGTGGCCTGCTCATTTTACCATTCCGAATTGTTCTCTTCTTGACTGTTCTGGTAATGGCCTGGTTAACTGCATTGATAGTCACTTGTTGCGCTCCAAAAGACAGCGCGGAGCCAGTAACAGGATGGAGAAGGTAATGTTGGACAAACTTAGACAATGTTCATCACCTTTTACATCTTCTAAATATTGAAAAGTGCAATGTTTATCATGACTACAACTGGGCGCTACATTTGGTCTTGTCAATGGGGTGTGTTACTCAACCAGTGCTGACAGTTTTCTTTAGGGACACACCCTTTCGAGAATGGTAAAACCCCCTTTCAACATAAAGTAAAGATATCCACCATTCACAATAGTCGATGTCACAGCTGACTTTTGCACACACTCATTAGATGCTTCATAATCGGTCTGTTGCTGCTAATGTACATGTGCATTTCCTCAAAGACCAGAAAGTGTGAGTCTAGAATAGCCCCAGTGGGCAGTGTAAATATTGCAAGATTTCTCATGATTTTTCTTTTAATTAAAGATCGTGAAAAATAACACACAAAATGACCCCAAATTTTAAAACATACATGCAGCATAAAAATCTGATTTAAACAGTTAAGTCATATTATGTGTTGCCAATATCATGACATAATTGAATATTTTTTTTGTAAAATCTCTTTCAGAAATGTCGCAAAACATTTTCTCAGCTGCCTCGGACGCCTGCTTTTCTTTTCTATGGGATTTCATGTTCGGGTCATTGGAAAACCTGCGAGTTCTTCGGAAGCCCCGATTTTTGTTGTTGCCCCACATTCTTCCTTCTTTGATGGTATTGCAGTTATCGCATCGGGCATGCCTTCCACAGTATCCAGAGCAGAAAATATTTCCGTGCCGATGTTCGGCAGTAAGAGGCTCTTGGCTTTATTCTCTTATATATATGTTTGCATGCTACTGTAAGTGTACCTATACCACAATGGGTGGAAGTCCAAGCGCTGAAACCCCTCTAATCTCTGAAATAAGAGCTGAGCAGGGCGGTGTACCGGCTCATAGAAGGTATATAGTGAAAATTTATTTTGTTTATGGTTCGTATGGAAGGTTTTCTTATTTTATTTTATTTTTTTTAAATTTTGCTTGGCTGTTGTTTATTTTACTATTTCTACATTGTAGGTATTCTCCATGCTCTTCAGCCTGTACTAGTATCACGAGTTGACCCTGATTCTCGGCGAAACACTATAAACGAGATAACCAAGAGAGCATCTTCAGGAGGCAAATGGCCCCAGGTTTGACATTTTACTCTTGGTTTTCAGTTAGACCGTTAGCACATCAATATCATGCCTTATGCCAGTGTTCCCCCAACTCCGGTCCTCAAGAGCCACCAACAGGTCATGTTTTCAGGATTTCCTTAGTTTTGCACAGGTGATAATTGCATCATCTGCACAGGCAATAATTCCATCACCTGGGCAATTCTAAGGAAATCCTGAAAACATGACCTGTTGGTGGCTCTCGAGGACCGGAGTTGGGGAACACTGCCTTATGCAATGATACTGCAGAGGTCACTAATGTATGATAAAACGGTGTTATACACCCCGTAGGTTACATGCGTTTTGAATCAATTGTGAGAAACGCATAATACAAATCTTTGTCTCAATTTTTTACTCTTTTTTTTCAATTGAAGTGTCTTTTGCTCAAAGTGGTATTCCCATGAGATGACCTATGTAACATCTGTGCGAGTTCCTATCCCATTTGTTTCAGCTTTAGCTTTTGTGTGGTGCCGCGCCTTTGTTGCGGTCCTCGTTAGACTGCCGTAGTCCTGTTTTATTCCTTTTGGTGCCTCTAGATTAGGGAGCTATGGGGTTAATTGTTTGGTTTTGATCACTGCTGTTTGAGAACCCTGGGTGGGCCTTTGTGCTATTTAAACCCCACACCCCTGAGCCTTGAGCCTCTGACTTCCACTGCCAGTCAATAGTTCTTCTTACCTGGTCTGTAGCCCTAGTCTTTTCTCCTGTTGTGTCTCCTCATTTATTCAACTTTCTGAACTCGATTTGTATTTTGACCACCAGCTTGCATTCTGATTAGTGTTGAGCGATACCGTCCGATACTTGAAAGTATCGGTATCGGATAGTATCGGCCGACACCCGAAAAATATCGGATATCGCCGATACCGATATCCGATACCAATACAAGTCAATGGGACATCAAGTATCGGAAGGTATTCTCATGTTTCCCAGGGTCTGAAGGAGAGAAAACTCTCCTTCAGGCCCTGGGATCCATAGGGATGTGTAAAATAAAGAATTAAAATAAAAAATATTGATATGCTCACCTCTCCGGCGGCCCCTGGACTTCACGCTGCTAACCGGGAGGCTTCTTTGTTTAAAAAGCACGCCTTTCGGACCTGTGAATGACGTCCCGGCTTCTGATTGGTCGCGTGCCGCCCATGTGACCGGCACGCGACCAATCAGAGGCCGCGACGTCATTCGCAGGTCCTCAATTCCTAGAATTAGCAGTTTTGTGAATGAGAATGACGTCGCGGCTTCTGATTGGCCGCGTGCCGCCCATGTATAAGATCAGATCCCTGTACAGGGGTTAAAAGTTTAAGCCCAGGGTTACTCTGGAATCTGATAAACCCTACATAGAAAAAATTGCACGAACGGGATCAAAATCAAACAAAATAATTTTATTGAACAAACCACATATAAAATTAATTCCTGACAATCTATGGGATACTCTAATGAATGACAATTACACTGGGGCCACAGGTCGGAGGCTGCAAACATGCATATAATAGTACTGATGTCCCTAATAAGTAATAACACGTGTGCATAGTGAGTTCATATAAAATAGAACTAAATACACTAAGCTGGTAAAGAGCATCCAGCAACAACACAGAGAAAAACATTAGGGAAATTAAAACCACTTGTGCAGTATATTTACCTCAAACCTGCGGCGCGTTTCGGCGTGCGAGCTTTCTTCCGGGGGAGTGTCATGATGCCAATGGCAGGGGATCACAAAAGGACAAGCACAAAAAACAAAACAAGCTCTAGGGTGATGGAAACTGAGCTGACCGCGATCCTGAACCTAACACACAACTAGCTGTAGCCGGGGAACGTGCCTACGATGATTCCTAGACGTCTCGCGCCAGCCGAAGGACTAACTTCCCCTATTAGAAGAAACACAGACCTCTCTTGCCTCCAGAGAAACACCCCACAGAAATAGCAGCCCCCCACATGTAATGACGGTGAAATGAGAGGAAAGCACATACGTAGTTATGAAAACAGATTCAGCAAAATGAGGCCCGCTAAAGCTAGATAGAAGAGGATACAAAAGTGAACTGCGCGGTCAGCGAAAAACCCTACAAAAAACCATCCTGAAATTACTTGAACTCATGTGCCAACTCATGGAACATGAGGAGTAATATCAGCCCACTAGAGCAACCAGCAAAAAGGAATCACATATCTGCAAGCTGGACTAAGACAAAAATCAAGCAAAACGTGGAACAGGAAAATCAAAAACTTAGCTTGTCCTGAAGATTACAGAAGCGGGAAGCAGAGGTAACAAGACACACTGATTACATTGATAGCCGGCGAGGAAATGACAAAGTCAGGTTAAATAGGAAACTCCCATATCTTGATAGAACAGGTGGACACCAGAGACCGCAGAAAACACAAGTCACCCAGTACCATCTGTAACCACCAGAGGGAGCCCAAAAACAGAATCCACAACAGGGGAGTCTGTCAGACAGAGTGGCTTGTACCAAGGCTGCATTTTTGAGCAGAGACGTCTGACCGACTGAGCAACATATAGTGGCACCTGTAGTTGGGAATTGCATCCATCATACGTCGTGTATGGCGTACCCTGTTGATATGCCCAAAATATAACCATGTAACCCAAGACATATTTTAATGCTTCAATATGGAGAAGAATTCACCATTTTTTTTTTTTCAGTGTTATTCGTGGTAATTATGCTTTGACTTGCAATAACAATGTACACTCACGGTTTTATGTTCCTAAAATTTCTTTTACTTAATAGGTCTTACTGTTTCCCGAAGGAACTTGTACAAATCGTTCTTGTTTGATTTCTTTTAAACCAGGTAGGATACTGATACTTTTTTTTTATTACTTGTTATTTTTTCTTTATTAGTACGGCTAAAGGGAGTTTCCCCCCAATGCACATTTTATAATCTGCCCATTGGATTGGTTATAAATGTTGGAATCTGCACTGATCTCAAGAACGGGAATTCCCAGCTACTTCATCATTCATGATGCCGTGCCTCTGAATGGAGACACTTGATGATGTTCCAACTAAAGTCTATGGGACTGACCGAGACAGTTGACTACAGCCCCTGGCCGATTTGCTCAGCTCAGTAGACCTATATTAGGGCAACACTGTTCAGTTGAAAATCCCCCTCATTATGATTGTGCAGGTAGGAAAAACAGGTGTTGAGGACCCCCGTTCTAGTGGTCCATTGAAGCCTCAACATTGAGGTTCTCAGAATTCTGACAGTCATCACCTATTCTGTGGATAGGTATTAAATGTCCATTGTGGAAAACCCGACTAGACTTTTACAATACGCATCATAGCCTTATTCTCGTATTACGTATTTATATACCTTTTTATTATTTTTATTTCAAGTTACTGTTATAGAAATTATAGACGAAAATCTTTATCAGGTTAATAATACAAGATATTGCAAAAGACAAGCTCTGGGTTATAATTTTGTGCCATACATTTGTGTTTTCAGGTGCGTTTCTTCCCAAGGTGGCTGTTCAGCCCATTATTCTTCGATATCCCAATACTCTGGTAAGAAGTGAAGGATTTTGTCTGAAAAGTCATATTGATATTATAAATCCAGTGAATTTTCCAAAATTATTTATCGGCAGTAAGTTCTAAGAGCCCAGAAAAGCCGTTTTAATAATTCTGAAGATTTGAACAAAGTTTCACATTGAGTCTCTCCCATTTGGCTGGAAAGGTATTGCGTATCGTTGGGCAAATTGATCCGTGACGAATTTAATTAGTTAAAAAATTACTGCAAAATGTCAGATTTCTCGTAAATCAAGCCTGCCCTATTTTGCTGGATATTTTATAGGGCCATAAAGCCTTATAAGAAAAAAAAATAATTGACCACTTGACCTTGGTCTGACCCTCATCTGCCTTGCTGCCACAACTCCCTACCGATATATTAACTTCACGTCTTTGCTTCATTCTTCTTGTTTTTGAACTTCCACTCTTCTTGTCTTTGTTCTTCTTCCTGGATCTTCCGGTAAATAATTCCTCATGACGTAGTCACTTTGAGTGCGAAGCAAGATATGACGTAACACTCGAAGTCCTTCCCTCAGTCTTGTCATCTTTGGTCTTCTGCTCGTCTTGACTTCATTTTTCTACCAGGATCTTCTGTAGCTGACAAGACCTCCTTATGTGGTCATGAGAACTAGTCGGCACCAGAAGATCCTTTTAAGAAGAACGAAGACCAGAAGAGTGGAAGACCAAAAGAGAGAAGACCAATAACCCCGAAGTGAGAGGAGGATTTGGCTGGGACCTGCAGTGGCAGGACTAGTGAGGGATCGTTCTAGGGCAAGTGGGTAACTAATCATTCATTATTTTTTAACTCCTTTCCAGCCCTCTGTTTATTATGTTTTGAAGCTTGCAGGGATCACTTCAGATTCGGAGCAAATTTATTCAGACTGAAGAACATTTGATGTACCCTCCCCTATAATGGCACCTAGGATCATGATCTATAACAGTGTTCCCCAAGTCTGGTCCTCAAGAGCCACCAACAGGTCATGTTTTCAGTATTTCCTTAGTATTGCACAGGCAATAATTCCATCACCTGTGCAATACTAAGGAAATCCTGAAAACATGACCCGTTGGTGGCTCTTGAGGACCGGACTTGGGGAACACTGATCTATAACATTGAAAATGTATTATGAATTCTACTATGATGAAAATTCCTATCTTGTTCCAATAGGACACGGTCACCTGGACTTGGCAGGGATACACTGTGTAAGTTTCGAGTTGTAGAAGGTAACAGCACATAATCGGGTTTTCTACATAAATTTAGGCATACAATACACTATGATCGTATAATGGACTAGTTAAAATATATTTATATCCTTCCGCCATTGGAAATACATCTTTCAAGGCAAAACGTTGTTGGTTTTTTTTCAAACACATAATTGCATTCTCAATTAAGTGCCCTATGCAGCTGCCTGTTCTGGCAAACCCTCGCCCCACATCTGTATTTTGCTGCATACTATCGCAGTAAAGAAAACTTACATCGTTTTTTACAGAGTAACTAAACTTTTTTTTATTTTTCAATGTTGCGCTCACCATGGTAAGTTGCAAAAGTTTGTGATTAACTTCTTTCCTGATCGAAAAATATGATCAAAAGAGGCCTCCAACCCCCGAGCTTCCTCCAGGCTTTTCTTATTGTGCAACATCTGTACTCCTTGTCTATGTAGTTAAAGTATGAATTCTGTCTGCAGAAAGGATGGCACCTCATGGGCGTGTTGATCCCAAGGTAATAATGCTTCCTGCATTCAGGCATGGCGCTATGAATCAGAGGCTGGCACAGCGGCATGAATCTAAGCCAGTTAAGGTTGCATTCACCACCCGCGTCCAAATTTTTTCTTTTTGCGCCAGTGCGGAAAAATGCATGAATTTTGTTGTGATTTTACAAAATTACTGTAAAAAAATGTTTACAAAATTTTTTTTGTATCCAATTTTGATTTTATACGTCAGGGGTTATTAAAATTTACAATACCAAATACAATTTCCTGTGTTTAAAAAAAAAATAAATAAAAAAATTGCAAAAGACATGCAGCCGCGGGGACTCGAACATATTTTTCGAGCATGCCGAAAACACTCGGTTAGCCCCCGAGCATGAGCAGATAACACCTTATCCCGTCACGCTCGTTCATCACTAGAGACTACACATCGTGCACCTGAGTCCTACTTCCATAGACATGGAATACTGAAGTAGCACAAGAATGAGAAATTCCTGGTCAAAGATCGGGGGTTGGAGGCTACTTTTGATCATATTTTTGGACAAGGAAAGAAGTCAAATTGCCTAACGATGGCAGTAGCAATCTTTCATAACTTGTTGGGCACATTAATGGAAAAAATGACAGTTTTTAGTAACTTTTTAATTTTATTCTGGTAGGGCTATGACGTCTATTCAAAGGGTATGATCAATGAGCATTTTTGGGTCCTGGTCTTGGTATTGGTGGGGTCTATGCAGTTAGACCCCCAGTCATTATTCATTTATCACTTATCCGTTGGACTAGTGATAAGTTATTAGTTGGATAACCCCTTTAAACAAATATTTTCTGGATGGCGGATTATAGCAGACACTTACACATCACGTGTTAGTACAGTACTGCTGTTTCGTTTTTTTTTAACCTATATTACAACATGTCTAGATTTACATTCGACATTATAAATGGAAAAAATAAATTTATAAATGTATTAAATTTTATTGGGGAAAAAAAAAATAATCATGCTTTACGGAAGATGGTATATAATTGTACAATATTAGCAGTCGGGATCTGATCTCAGATTTTTCACTCAATCCTCGGTTCTGGCTGCCATCCAGCTTTATTTCATTGCCGGTTTTGCCGTTTTTTTTTTTTATAAATAACATTTTCAGAGCTCTCACACTTGTTAGAACTTGTTATGAAATGTTAATACATATTAACCCTATAGATCAGGGGTCGGCAATTTTTTTTGTGTGTATGCGTGTGGAGTGCGTGCCCCCCCAAAAACCAAAGATAAAGTCTTCAGAATGACATGCAATATAAAAGTTATATAACACAAACTGTTATGATTCTCCTGCTTGATTGACAGCTCCTTTGCCTGGAGTCTTGCAGCATAGAGGCTGTCAGTCATGCAGGAGAAGGCCGTTCCAGGCTAGGGAATAGAGCTGGAGTGACGGAGGCTTCAGATCTACCTTAGCTCTACCATAGTTATTCTGTGTTTCCAACGTGTTTCTCCAGCTAAGGTTCATCAGGGGAACTCGCCACATATTCATACATCCAAAAGGAAAACCTCCATCTGCACTGTGCAAACAACCACTCTGGCACAAAGTTTGTGGGGTAAAGAAAGTTACACGAGGGGTACCCACAAAAAACTAGAATTATTTAAGTTTTTTAAATTCGAGATAACCTCTTGAAAAACTTAATCCCCTTCATAATACCATCCATTAGATGATCTGCACTTGTCCCAATGGTTTTCCATTGGTTGAAACCTTTTTTATATTCTTCTGAACTAATGCTGTTAAGTGTCTCCAGCTATTTTTTTTCTTCGCCTCTTCTACATCCTGAAAACGCTTTCCCTTTTTAGGTTTTTCTTCATTCTTGGGAATAAGAATAAGTCGCAGGGGGCTAGGTCGGGCAAGTAAGGGGGGTGAGAAACCGTTGTTATGCGGTTTTTCGTCAAAAAACTGGTTAATTTTCAATTCTGCGTGCAAGCAATTAGCTTCATAAGTCCCATGCTTAGTGAATCGACGTCCACCTGTGTGCAATCTAAGTGTCACATGGTCTGTCATTATATATAGAGCGCCCCCAGACACAGGGCCACGGGGTACTTGGTCCGGGGTTGTGACGGTGGCTAGACCCGGTCCGTGACCCTGCTAAGGGGCGTCCAATGACAGGTGATGGTGCGTGGTGCAAGGTGCAAGGAATAACGAGGACACAGGGTTGCAGTCTCTTTACCTTTTTACTGAAGACTTCGGGATCCGCAATCCAGAGCACTGCTAACAGGGCTGGCTGAGTCCGGCCGGTCCGAAGGCACATCCAGAGTTCCCTTTTCAGGTGGGGATCAGTGTCTACCTTCTAGCGCCTGTGTGTTGTAGTCCTTCCCTGCTGAGCACCACGGGATAGTCCTCGCAAATGTCGTATCTGTTCTTTCTCTCTCTGTCCCCCAGATAATATGGATAGGAAGAACCCGTATGACAGGTAGGCCTGGAGTTATTCTGGGACCCTAGAGATGCCCCTCTCCCACGATTGCCTCCTATGTCCGTGTAGGTGATTTAAGTCAGACAGCCAACCTGTAATCAAATGTCCTGCCGCTGTTTGAAGTAATGCGTGGAGTCTGTTACTTCCTCGGTGCTCCGGCCACCGGCTACGCGCCTCAGAAGGATGTTGCCGCAGTCTTAGGGACACGACTCCTTCTGGTTCTATCTCCTTCGTACTTTGATCCTGCTTCTCACTTCTCCACAATATACTTCGCTTCGTGTCCTTCCTTGAGATGCCGCCGCAAGGTAGTGCAGGCGCGGCTCCGTAACAATCTGTCCTTTCTGCTAGGTAACTGCCAGATTCCCACTTCTGACAGGTCCTCCCTGGAGCTCTCCCAGGCTGCGTTCTGCCTAACTTACTGTCCAACCCCCAGTTTTACCAGAGTGTGAGAGTGGCCTAATACATAGAGCCTTTTGCTCCCCCTGGTGGCCGGAGTGTAAAGTGTAATGTGACTGTGATACCTGGTCAGGTGAACTCCTTTAGTGCAATCAGACATAACATCACTCCCCTTAGTGGCAGAGCGACATTACTGCAACGACAAGGACTATGAGGCGCTGCATATACACTTTACTTCTTCTGAAAAGCAACAGCGGCTGCAACACATTTAAGCAAGACCATGAAGACCAAGGAGATCTCAAAACAAGTCATGGACAAAGTTGTTGAGAAGCACAAAGCAGGGTTTGGTTATACTGTATAAAAGAAAAAATGACTGTATATCCCAATCTCTGATTACCTGGAGAACCATTAAATCCATTATCAGCAAACGGAAAGAACATGGTACCACAACAAACCTGCCAAGAGAGGGCCGCCTACCAATACTCAGTCCGGCAAAGGAGGGCATTAATCTAAGAGGCAACATCGAGACCACTGGTGACCCTGAAGGTGCTGCAGAGTTCCCACGCAGAGACTGGAGTATCTGTCCATACGACCATAATAAGCCATACATTCCATAGAGGTGGTCTTTATGGAAAATTCGGTAGAAAAAAGCCTTTACTTACACGCACAAATTGTAAGACTCATTTTGAGTTTGCCAAAATACATGTGTGAGACTCCATAAATGTATGGAGAAAGGTGCTGTGGTCACATGTGTGAGGCAGTGACTGGTGTCACAGGTAGGGGTCGCAGTGTGTTCTCCCCAGGTTGTGCATGGAGACGGATGAAGTCCATAGATGTGCATGGCCGTCACGGATTACCGGTCCGGGTTTTCCATGTTTGTTTGTTTGTTAAAAACCCTGCAGTAAGGGGTATGGGTGTGTCAGGTGCAACATTAGTGTCAGTCTGGTGTGTGCTGTTGTTCAGAGCAGAGGCCTGCAGAGCGTTGGCTGTGTGTGAAGCAGCATAGGCCAGCAGAGGCAGCAGCTATGGCAGCTGAATAGTCTGGCACCCGCAGCGTATACAGCATTGCAAGTCGTCCATGGTAACTGGTCTCGGATGTGGACAGTCCTGTGCCCGGAGGTGGATGTCCTGTGCCCGAAAGAGGACTGGCTTGTGTAACGATTGCAAACAGGTAGATATGTTGCCCGGCTGCTATCCGGAGGATATCCTGGGCTGTGTACGGACACCCACGGGAACTAGTCAGAGGAGGACTGGCGTGTGTAGTGTCTGCAACTTGTGAAGCTATGTTTGTAGACTGTAATATGGCGTGTTTAGGGACTGCAATCTAAAAACCATATGATGTGTAGTGCTATGAAACGGGCACTGGGACGAGATGCGACTGTTTGTATTGAACTTTGATGACGTGTACTATAACATTCTATGCACCTTTATGTGTGAAGTAACACATTAAAGAGACTTTTGTGTTTGGACTTTGTGGATCACTGCCTCTTCACTGCGTACGGTGCTACCGCATCATTATACATGAGACCTAAATTGAACTTTTTGGCCACCAAAGTAACTGCTATATTTGGCACCAACCAGCACAGCTCAGCACCCAAAGAACACCATCCCCACAGTGAAACATGGTGATGGTAGCATCATGCTGTGGGGATTTCTCTTACCCCGTGACGGCACCACGGAGAGAGAGGGATCCGCCCTCAGGGACAGGAAACCCACAGGTTAAAAAGGCGGGACCTCTCCTCCACCTCAGTTCGGTTTCCTGTCCCTGACGGGGAACCCACAGCTCACCGTTCGTCGCGGGATTCCAGGGACCATCGGACCGAATTCAGGCAGCGGGGGGCCCTGCCGCGGTTCCGGGTGGATATCCTCCCTGAGGACACATTCCGGGGTCGGCGGGCCCTGTTGGTATGTGTGGAGAAGAAGCAGTGAAGAGGAGCAAGTCTGCTTCTCTTTCCTACAAATCAGCCGGTAATAGGTAGCGGCGGTTACCTGGGAAACCGCCGGTCTGACGGAGCTCAAAGAAGGGGGTGACGCCGGTCACCAACAGGAGGCTCTGGTATGGGCAGCGGCGGCTGCGGGGATCCTTCCGTCCCTTCTGTGAAGCCGGCGGCTAATGGAGCGCGCGCGAGGCTGGCGCGACTTACTGCGCAGGTGCGGGGGTCACTTCCGGGGCGACGCAGGGGACCTCTGGGTAATCCGGAAGTCGCCTTGCGCCGCACTGTTAGTATATAGAAACAGGAACACATGGGCTACTTGCACAGTGAACAAGTCTGTATGATCATGTTCACACACCACCAAGAAACCGGTTTCTTGGTGGTGTGTGAACATGATCATACAGACTTGTTCACTGTGCAAGTAGCCCATGTGTTCCTGTTTCCATAATTGTTCTCTTGTGTCTACAAGACTGGGGAGTTCCACCACTCCTCTTGGGCTATCTGCACAAAAGCTGTTCTACCCTGTATGCACACATGGATTTTTCCTCTCTGAACCCTGTTCACACAGGTTATATACAGATGATCAGGTTTTTAAATACATCAGATAGGGATTGCATACATTAGTTAGGACTGCTCTGATAAGGGTATACCGTGAAGATTGGTAGAGCAGCTTAGTATACATTTTTTGCAAAAAACGTATCAACCAAATACCCTGTTTTTTACATCTTTTACTAGCACTTGCGGATTACTGCAACATTTTTTCAAACTGAGTGTTTTTGGTTTTACTATTCTCTTTTGTGTCTTCACTGTTAGTATATAGCCAGAAGAGAAGGGGCATACCGCTGCTCAGAAGACACCACCATGAGTGGAATAGAGCAGTCGGTGGAAGAAATTTCACAGGCCCCTGTGACAAAAAACCCGAAGGAGCGCCGTTCTTCGCGAAAACCTACACACCGCAGCAGCTCAGGATCCCAGCGCAGCAGAGGCTCTGGTGGATCCAGGAGGGAGACAGTGGTTCAAGTGGAGGAGGCATCCTCAAGACCTGAACCGGGAAAGAAATGCCAGGGGAAAAGTAAACATAGAGTGTGCCCGCTTTGTTCAGCAGACTTGCCGGAATCATGGGTTAAAAAACTCTGTGCGTCATGTATTAAGAACACCATTAATGAAGAGACTCCGAGTTTCACGTCTGAACTGAAAGACCTAATTAAAACCCAAGTGGCAGACGCACTAAAAAGCATAAAAAACCGTAAGAGAAAACGTAAAGAAAAAACTCCAGATTACAGCTCCAGCGAGGGAGATAGCAAGAGTGAGGATTCAGATAGCTCTACAGCTTCAGAGTCCTCCTCCGCATCTTCAGAAAGCGGCCGCAACTGTTTCCCAATAGATGAAACGGATGCGCTGGTAAAAATGGTTAGGGTGACTATGGGTCTGGCAGATACTCGTTCCAAAAAATCTGTGCAAGATCTTATGTTTAGTGGCCTGGAACAAAAGAAGTACAGGGTGTTCCCATTAAACGAAAAAATACAAGCCCTAATAAAAAAGGAGTGGAAGAGACCGGACAAAAAAGTACTGTTAACACCCAAACGAAAATATCCATTTGATGACCCAGCCTGCGCCTCATGGGGAAAAGCGCCAAAACTAGATGTCGCCATTGCGAAAGCCTCTAAAAAATTCGCCCTGCCTTTTGAGGATATGGGGACCCTCAAGGATCCTATGGATAAGAAGGCCGATGTCTTCTTAAAGGGTTCCTGGGAGGCCGCCAGCGGGGGGCTAAAACCCGGTATAGCTGCTACTTGCACAGCTAGAGCGCTCATGGTCTGGCTGGATCATTTAGAGACTCAATTAAAGAATAAAACTCCGAGAGAGTCTATATTAGATTCCGTGTCAGCAATGAGAGGTGCCGCGGCATACTTAGCAGATGCCTCAATAGACTCGGTTAGGCTGACGGCAAGATCAGCTTCTTTCTCAAATGCGGCTAGGAGAGCACTATGGCTGAAGTGCTGGCCGGGGGACCTGCAAACTAAAGCCAAGTTGTGTTCCATACCGTGTGAAGGTGAATATTTGTTTGGTCCCACCCTAGATGATGTCCTCGAAAAAGCGGTCGATAAAAAGAAAACCTTTCCAGGATTCCTAAATCAGTCCCTAGGCGGCCCTTTCGAGGGAGAAGGTTCACACAAAGGCGCCCCCCAAAAAAACAAAAAGAGGGGTGGGAAGACAGAAAATTTAAAAGAGGAGGTTTCATGTTTAACAAACCATATAATAAAAAACAACCACAATGAGGGTGCGCCCCAGGTAGGAGGGAGACTGACCCACTTTCTTCAAACCTGGGAAAAAATTTCTGGAAGTGCCTGGACTTTAAACATCATAAAGACGGGCCTAAAACTAATTTTCCACACAATACCGCACAATCAGTTTGTAGTTACACCACAAAGAAAGTCGGAGATCGAGCAACTAAGTATCCAGAGAGAAGTTCTCAGCCTTCTGGAAAAGAAAGTCATACAGGAAGTTCCGCAACAAGAAGAGAAGAGGGGGTTTTATTCTCCGCTTTTTCTTCGAACGAAGCCGGACGGAACTTTCAGGGCATATGACGGCCTGGCTTTTGAAAGGGAACTGTTAACAAAAAGGGGTTTTTCTTCTAATCTAATTTCTACCCTGCTGGCCAGTAGAAAACCAATAACCACCAGAGCGTACGGTAAAGTTTGGAAAAAGTTCCTCTCCACTTCAGGGGTTATCCTATCAGATCAAATCCCAATTCAAGAAATTCTAGAATTTCTTCAAAAAGGATTAGAGAAAGGCCTCATCCGGGGAACAAGATCCAGACACAATTAAGGCCCATTCAACCAGGTCGGTGGCAACCTCTTGGGCAGAACGTGGTGGAGCATCAATAGATCAAATATGTAGAGCAGCCACCTGGTCTTCCCCCTCTACATTCTTTAAGCACTATCAGCTTAATCTATCCTCTCCCTCAGACTTAACTTTTGGTAGGAGAGTTCTTGAGGCAGTAGTCCCACCCTAGATACTCATTCTTTCAAATTCTTTCCGTGGTGCCGTCATGGGGTAAGAGAATATCGTAGTTACTCACCGATAACGGTATTTCTCTGATCCCATGACGGCACCTGTATATTCCCTCCCTTCACGTATGGGTGTCCACACTACTAATATTTTAAGTCACGAGGTGTGCATAATAAAAAAAAAAAAAAAGAGCTTATATAAGTTATAAATGTATAGTTATGTTTTTTTGTGTGTATAATAACAAATTAAGTTACAGCAGAAATTCCCTGCAAGGCTCTGTAAACCAAACTGAGGTGGAGGAGAGGTCCCGCCTTTTTAACCTGTGGGTTTCCTGTCCCTGAGGGCGGATCCCTCTCTCTCCATGGTGCCGTCATGGGATCAGAGAAATACCGTTATCGGTAAGTAACTACGATATTTATTTATTTTTTTGGCAGTAGGGACAAGGAAAATGGTCAGAGTTGAGGGGAAGATGGATAGTGCAAAACCTGTTTCAGTCTGTTAGTGATTTGAGACTGGGATGGAGGTTGGCCTTCCAACAAGACAATGACCCAAAACATACTGCTGGTTTGAGAGTGAATGTTGACTCTAAAAAATGGTTTCTCTATGGTGTTTGCAGTCTCTGTGCCTCTAAAGAAATCATGACCTATACCACGTCACCTGCTTCTACCTTTCTGACATTTATACCCATATTCATTATCCGATGTTTCTATATCTGTCGGACAGGTCCGTTTCTGGTTTTGGATGTACGTTTTTACTAATTAGCACTGAATATGCTTTAAACTGCAAATCTCTCATACACTGCTTGTGTTTTCTGCCTTTAAGATGAGACTGGAACCATTCTAATTCATTCTGCAACTTGGCCTCCTTTGTCCCGAAGTCATGTTCTGAGAAAATTTCTTCGTAATCTCGATTTGCTCTTTTAATTTACCACTAAGGGAGGAAAGGGTGGGCTTTTCATCCTCCAGAAGCAATCCCATAAGTCGGAGGGAGCTACTGGTCACTTCTCTCTCCCAGCAATTAGTGAAAGTGGGGTTCTTATACAGTGTATATACAGCCTAGATTGGGTGTGATACTCAACCCACATGGTACTAGAACTGGTTTTATATAATTGTCCAGACTTTGGACTAACCATCAGGTCAGTACCTGTGGATTCTCATGTATTGCTCTGATGACACTTACTTTAAAATAACAAAAACAATCTGATGATTTGAAAACCAGTTTCCAACAAAACGGTTTCACGGATAAATTTCTAAAGAAAGCCTTTCAAGAAGTAGGTCTAGAAGCAGGACGGAGTTACTATTTCAGCACCAAACTAACGGAGAACTACCACACATCACTAAGCACTATAATGTTCTATTTAGACAGGAGAGGATGTGCTTCTGATGGCACCTCCATGATCGGTGTGTCAGGAACCGGATGTGACGTCTTGGTGTGTTCCAATCTTGCTTTCAAGTGGTACGCATTAACAAAGTAACTATAGAATGAGAGGTGACGTTCCTCTGGTCACGCCTCCTGACACTATGCATCCTGGAACCGGATGTGATGCAGATGTCTTTCTTTATTATGTCCCGATACATAAAACCATAGAATTCAAAGAGGGTGTACTTTTTTTTTTCATGGGTGTATATTACTGGTAAAGGTGACAGTGGTCAGTTTGACTTGTTACTCTTGCTGACCCATAGATGAATGGCATCTAAGGGAAGTGCATTCTGAGTCGGGGTTGAACCACTTTTCCAGCAGGATTTTAGTCCCTAAACTATATGTATATGTGCATGTAGCTCTTTCAAAGACAAATCCAGCAACACCTTTAAATGGCCAGTCCATTGCTCTGTTACTGATAAATCAGTGTCTGTATTGTGAGGCAGTGATTCGTGTCACAGGTAGGGGTCACTGTTTGTGCTCCCCAGAATGTGCATGGAAGCTTAGTGAGGCCATGAGGGGGTATTGCAGTCATAGGTGTAGCTGTGATTGCAATGGTGAAGCAGTGACCGATGTCACAGGTAGGGGTCGCTCTGTAGTCTCCCCAGGATATGCATGGAGGTGTATGAAGGCCATAGGCATGCATGGGAGTCACGGGCATAACTGTGACTGCAATGCAGGTTAAATATAATAATAAATAAGGTGTAGTCTTGGAAATGCTAGCTTCCGAGACAGGTAGGGAAAAATCCCTTTAATTTCCAGCCCGGATTTCCATGTCACTTGAGGCCACAGGTTTGTTTGTTTAAAAGTAGAGAGTTTGAGTGTGTCAGGGTCAGATTCAGTGTCTGGCTGGTGTTTGTATCAGAGCAAGAGGCTCTGCGGAGCTTTGTGTGCGATGACACAGGACAGAGCGGAGCCAAGCAGCCAGGGGAGCTGAGACGCCTGGCATCCACAGATACCAGCGCTGTCGCCACCCATGGGGACTGGTCCGAGGAGGACCAGTGTGTTTAGTGGCAGCAAACCAATGGAGAAGTTGTGAGTAAAGCTGTGAGTGAAAGAGACATTGACACGGCGTGTGGTCACCCACGGTTATTGGACAAGGAGAGGTCCAGTGTGTTTAGGGGCTGCAAACTAATGAAGTAAAGCTGTGTGTAAGAGACCTTGATACGGCGTGCAGTTGCCCCATGGAAACGGGACACAGGGAAGTCCGGCGTGTTTAGGGACTGTGACTTGAAAGATGCCGTGTACTATGTAGTGCTGTGTTTATGTGAACTAAACATGAATGTTATACACCTATGAGAAATGGACATTAACATTGTGTGAAGTAACACATTAAAGAGATTTTATGTTGGAACTTTGTGGGTCACTGCCACTTCACTGCGTACAGTGTTACTGGTGCACTACAACTGATATACAAAGGAGGATGAAAAGCTTTTGTAGATCTGACGCCTCTGTCACTCCAGCTCTATTCGTTACCCAACACTGCCTTCTTCTGCTTGCCCGACAGCCTCTATGCTGTGTGACTTCAGACAAAGGAACTGTCAGACAAGTAGGAGGAGATGGCGCTGGGCAGGGAATAGAGCTGGAGTGACAGAGGCTTCAGATCTCCAATAGCTCTTCGGCCTGCTTTGCATATCAATGCAAAGGATGGTTTCTCAGTAACAGAGGAATGGACTGGAAACGTAAAGGGATTACTGGGCTTGTCCTTGAAAGACCTACATGCACATATAATAGTTTGAGGTGTCAGGGGGTAAAATCCCGCTGACAGCTTATCTTTTAATGCCATTGTGTAAATAGTACTGTTTATTGGGAAATTAATTATTACACCAAAAATTATTTCTTCTTGATCTTTGTTTCTATTTACAACTTTCAGGCCAAAACTTCTACTCATGACCGTGTGTCAAGTCTGTACCAATGTAGAAGTGGAGGTAAGAAAAGCCGAAAAAGTCTCTGATTGTTATAGTTCTCGAGTCACTTTTTTTTTTTTTTTTTTTTTTTAATTGGATTTAGTAAATGATTGCTGATTTATTATTTTGATTTTATCTTTTAGTTTCTGCCTGTTTATGTTCCCTCTGAAGAGGAGAAGAAAGATTATTTTCTCTATGCAAACAATGTTCGGAGTGTTATGGCACGGTATTGGTCCACCTCTATGACTGTGTTGATTAAGAGGGTTATTCCGTGAATAATGTTCCTCATCCATTCACTGTAGTAGTTGATAAATGTATGAAAAATGTCGGCCCGACCACCAGAAATCCTGCACAAAAAACAAGTTTTATTTTCTGCATTGAAAGAACAATAAAAATACTATAAATCTTAAAATGTGATTAGACATAAGGAATTTTTTCCAAGTGTTTGTCTTGTGTAAAAGTAGCAAAAATAACTATATAAAGTTGTTGTTTCCCAAATTTTAAAGGGGGTTATCCAGTTTTTTTTTTTTAATAATGTGCCTAAGAACCAACAAGCTGGAAGTTGCTACCTATCTGCCTGTTTGTTCCCGGCGCCGATGTCTCCTGACACAGAGGGGTCACAGACCGCTCCTGCTGGTGATTCAGTGGCTTTTACTGATCAACAGGAGGTGGCTTCCTTTCCTCTGACAGTGGGTGACAGATGATGTGCTGATTGACTGTCGGCTCCCCGCTGCTTGACTGTGGGAAGCCAGCTGTCAATCGGCACGACACCGGGAGTCATGGCCCTGTAGGGAGAGCAGCCTGGAAGAAGAGCAGCCCTGCTGATGTGGAGCATCTGAATCGCTGACAGGAGCAGTCAATGGCAGGTAATTGTCTCTACCTGTTAGTTTTTAGGCACATTATAAAAAAAAAAAAAAAATAATAATAAAATCTTCCTGGACAACTTCTTTAATGACCTCCAGAATAAAATCCGTGGATTTGTCACCAGATTTTACAACACAAGCTGTATCCATTATTAAATCGCTCTTAGACCTGATGAAGCTAATGTATTTACTTTCAAACTCCATGTCAGAATGGCCGAACCACCAAGATTATGAAGATGACCATTTTATGATTCCATCTACACAGGAAAATAAATCACGAGTCAAAATGTATTCAAGTTCTTCTCATCCAGCCTGACTGACAGCTGCAGCTTGTACTGAACAGTGTGAGATCTCAGCAGGGAGGAGGGACACTGAGGAGCTGTCAGTCAGACAGAGCATGAAGTGAACTCTCAGTCATTCTGACACGGGTGAATAAAGCATCATTATCAGGTCCAATAGATCTATTTCGTTTGTTTTGTGAAATCTGTTAATGGGCGGCTTTTTTCCATCTCAAAAGTCAAAGTTGCTGAGGAGCCTTCTGTTTAGATGCTAAAGTTTTTATTCTTTTGAACTTTTTGTTATTACGGGAAATGGTTCTTTGTCTCCAGCTGTGTTATTCCACTGCAAAAATATAAATCAAAAAAAATATGTACTGGATATATTATATGTATGTACATTTCTTGCCTTGTAGATCTCTTGGAATGCCAGTGACCGATCATACCTATGAAGACTGCAGACTAATGTTAACCGCCAGAGACCTGACATTGCCTATGGAGGCCGGCCTTGTGGAATTCACAAAAATCAGCAGAAAGTTAAAGTGAGATTCATAATTCATATGCACAATCATGTGAAACCTTCTGACATATTATTATTCATAAATTATCCACTATTACATAGGATTATTATTTAGATATGCAAATTAAGATTGATCAAAATGTATCCGCTTTAAAAAGGATCATATAGAAGTGTCGGAGGCTCTTACCCAATTTTTACCTAGCTGCAACTTTTCCCATGGATAATGGCGATCTTTTACATTTTCTATTTAATACTTGAACTTTTTTAAGTAAATCTGACACAAGTTTTTGCCACCTAATCTGAGAACAGCATGATATAAAGAGGGAGACCTGGATTCCAGCGATGTGTTACTTACTGGGCTGCTTGTTTTGATAGAACAGTGATGTCATCACTACAGGACTAGTAACCGTGCCGCCAGGTAGTTCTCGACATTAATGAGCTCTATAAAACCCCGCCCCCACTACGGATTGGTGCTTTCTGCCTATTCAGTCAACACAGCTGCCAATCAGAGGTGTGGGCGGGGTTATTCAGGGATCAGCATTCAGAGCTGCAGTAGATAAAACCATTGATATAATCAAAAGTGTAGCAAGCAGCCCAGTAAGTGACATATCGCTGGAATCAGGGTCTCAGCCGCTACACCATGCTGTTATCACATGGGATAGGAAACACCTGCTGACAGATTCCCTTTGAATAAGGCTAGAAACTCAAACTTACTCTATAGAAATGTCTCGCTATTTTGTCTGTATTTATAACTCTTATATATATCTTTTTTTTTTTTTTTTAAGCTTAAAATGGGACAATTTTCAGAAACAGCTAGAGAAGTACGCATCCATTGCTGACCTATCAAAAGGAGGAAGAATTGGGATTGAAGAGTTTGCTGATCATCTTAAGCTGCCGATTTCCGATGTACTGAAGGAGCTGTTTGCGCTGTTTGATCGGGTATGTGTAATGTCCTATAACAGAGTAATGCATGTAATGTCACCATTTAGGGAGGTAATTTTTGGGCACTAAAAATAACCACGTGGAAAATTATGTATTGATTATTTCCTACTATACAATAGTCAGATCTAAGCCTCAAGGCCCCGATGGAAGCAGTTAACGTAATGGCCAAAGCGTGTCTTTATCGTAAACTCACGGTGTAACGCAGGCAGTGTGCGCCCTCTAGTGGTCTCAATGAAAACTGACTACAACCATGTTCATTCAGTTATGGCCAAAAGTTTTGAGACTGACACACATTTTAATTTTCACACCGTTTACTGCTTTGATGTTGTTAGATTTTAAGTCGACTGTTTCTGTGGTTACTGAAATACAATTCTCAGCATTTCATAAGTTATTAAACTTTTACTGACAAATACATTACGTTTCTGCAAAGACTCAATGTCTACAGCGTTGTCCCTTATTTCTCAAGACTTTTTGTTCTTCATCCTGGTGGTTGCATATCGGCTTCTGGGCTAAATCCTGACCGATGATCCATTCTCCCCTAATCGGTGCTTGGAGTTTATCACAATTTTGGAGTAATCTTTGCGTCCCACGTCTTGAGGATTGACCACAGGTTCTCAATAAGCTTGAGATCTGGGGAGTTTGCGGCCAAGGACCCAAAATGTCAATGTTTTGCTCATTGAGCCACTTAGTTATCACTTTTTGTCATGTGACATGGCCTTCATTATGCTGGAGGAAACACCACCCTTGCTCCTGGATGGTTGGAAGAAGTTGTTCTTGGAGGATGTTTAGTGAGCCCCCTCCATGGATGAGAAGCCCCCACAGATTAATGGTCTCAGGTTGCTTGACTGATGGCACAATGCAGGACTTGGCTTTTCTTCTTTGGACAATCACTCTGATGCAGCAGTTGTGATGCAATCACAGTTTTCTCTGCTGCAGATATGTAACCCCTCCCACATCACTGATTGGCTGTTTTCTGTGTACATTATGCATAAGGCTACCAATCAGTGGTAGGGGTGTGGTTGGACTAGGAGGCACGAGACACCTAGTCCTGTAGTGATGATGATCTGCTGATAAAACACTGATTTTATAGAAACTTAAAAATAAAGCCTAGTAAATGACACATTGGCGAAATCAGGGTCTCTGCTCCAACCACATGCTGCTCTCAGATTACACAGAAAAAACCTGCCGACAAATTCCCTTTAAAAAATATAACTGCAGGGTTAGACTATAAAGGAATTGTGTCTGTTATTTTAAAGTGAGATACCATGTTTTGCTGTTTATAAGATGCACCAGATTATAAGACGCACCCCAAATTTTGGCGAGAAAAATAGGAAAAAAACTTGGTGGTGCTTCTTATAATCCATGCGTCTTAGAGCTCACCTCGGTGGCGGCTGCAGTGGAGCGGGGTCCCAGGGTCACTGCTGACAGAGGCAAGAGCGGGGCGTTTCTGTGGACCCCAGGCAGGAAGGAAGGGGTGTTCAGAACGGAGGTGCGACGCTGCAGGTGTTTGGTAGTGCGGGGGATCCGCTGACATTTTGTGAAAGCCCAGAGCCCCCACACATCCATGGTTTACATCGCAGTGGACTCTAGTAAAATGGCTGCCGAAGGTGGCGCATGCGCAGATGGAGATATCGGCTTTCACAAAATGTTGGCATAGCCCCGCACCATCGAAAACCTGCAGCGGTGCTCTTCCGAACACCACCTGCTCCCAGCCTGTGGCCTGCAGCAACGTCCCACTCTTGCCTCCGCCAGCAGTGACCTTGGGACCCCGCTGCACTTCTGCCAGCAAGGTATATTTGAATTATAAGACGCATCCCCACTTTCCTCCTTAATGTGGGGGGGAAAAAGTGCGTCTTGTAATCCAAAACTAAACCTGACAGTTGGGTATTGAAAATGAGTTACAAATGATGTCAAAAATTTTATTTAGCTCAATAGTTTCTCAATGTCTTCTCTTTTTTTTTTTTTTTTTTTTGGTACAGGACAAAGATGGCACAATAGACTTCAGAGAGTATGTAATCGGCATAGCAATTCTCTGCAATCCTGCCAATTCGGAGGATACCATCCAAATGGCATTTAAGGTACACAGTTTTAATATTTCATAAGTCTGGTTGCGATTCTAGTTCCCAGCTATAAAACATAATTGACTTTAGGTGGATGCAGGCGTGCCCATCTTGCCCCAAGGTCATATTTTTTTTGTTTTGGTTGAAATTGAAGAGCCGAAATATACATTATTCTGTTTTCTATAGTTGCATCAGTGATTAATGCAAAAATCATAAAATCAAAACTGTGTTTGATGCATCTAGTGAATTTGGCAGCTTTGCGGGCAGCTGCCTGGCATTGGTGACTTCAGTTCAGCTGACTATTTATTTATTTATTTATTTTTCTTTAATATCCCACAAAACATTTTCTATTTCGGTTGTACTCTTCGTTTAACCATTTTACTAGGCAATTGTGAATTTGTTCTTTAGTTCTACGTTTAGCGTTGTCCACGTTTAACCCCATAATGCAAGTGTGGACATTAGGCTGGATTGGCCGAATATCTAGTGTTTATGGTGCCTCTCGACCCCCTCAGACAGTAGATGTTGGATCGTAAAATAAGAAGATAATAAAGTATAGTATTAGAGAAGAAAAGAAATAGAATAGAACTAAAGCTTTGAAACATATTATAAAGGCTCGTCTCACCATAAAAATGGCGTAGCGATACGGCATCTGAAACCCCCAGTAATCCGTTACTATTTATCAGGGAAGTTGCAGCCAGCCATACATACATTTCCCTCTGTACCATTTCATGGCTCTATGCTTTGGAGGGTTGATAAGGTGTCCTAAGTAGTGTTGAGCGATACCTTCCGATATTTGAAAGTATCGATATCGGCCGATACCGGCAAAATATCAGATCTCGCCGATACCGAGTTCCGATACCAATACAAGTCAATGGGACACAAATATCGGAATGTATCCTGGTTGGTTCCCAGGGTCTGAAGAAGAGGAAACTCTCCTTCAGGTCGTGGGATCCATATTAATGTAAAAAATAAAGAATAAAAATAAAAAATATGGCTATACTCACCCCTCCGACGAACCCTGGCTGTCACCGCTGCAAGCGTCCGCCTCCGTTCCTGAGAATGTAGTGAATGAAGGACCTTCGATGACGTCGCGGTCAGGTGAGCGGTCACGTGAGCGATCAGGTGACCGGTCACCTGACCGCGACGTCATCGAAGGTCCTTCACTCTCTGCATTCTCAGGAACGGAGGCGGACGCTTGCAGCGGTGACAGCCAGGGTTCGTCGGAGGGGTGAGTATAGCCATATATTTTATTTTTATTCTTTATTTTTTACATTAATATGGATCCCAGGGCCTGAAGGAGAGTTTCCTCTCCTCCAGACCCTTGGAACTATACGCACCGCACACTCCGATACCGATTTCCGATATCACAAAAATATCGGAACTCTGTATCGGAATTCCGATACAGCAAATATCGGCTGATACTGCAAGTATTGGGTATCGGAATGCTCAACACTAGTCCTAAGTGGAGAACCTCTTTCTATGATATTCCATAAATAATGTTTTCCCAAAATTGTAAGTTATCCACTATCCAATGGATAGGAATACTTAGCTGATTGCTAGGGTTCTGACCATTGGGACCCCCATTGATTCTGAGAACAGGGCTTTGTCATCCAGTAAAGGGGGCTCTGAAGAATTAGCTGAACACTGTACTTGGCTTTCTCTGCCAAACCCATAGACAATGAATGGAGTGGAGGCCTCTTCTCCATTCAAGACAGGGCCTTCATAAATTTTTGTGGTTCTGGACCCCAGTTTTTGGGATTGCTGATGGTCATAGTGGACAGCTTTCCTAACATTTTTCGAAAACCTCCTTTAATGGATTGATAAAACACTAGGGAGAAAGTAGCGCAAATAGGGTCTTATCCGACAAACAATAACGGGTATTTTTGTCAGATTATGCAAACCCGATCCATGGTATTATATTTTTCTAAGTCGATGTTCAGCTGCTGTGGATCCACAGGTTCTCAAAACCGATGAGTTTCAGGATCTGGAGAATTTGTGGATACCTCCCACGCTGCTGATTAATTGAAGATGTCAAATTACAGAAAATTATTAAACTTCTGTTTTTTAGTCAACGCATTTCGAGGTGCAAGAAGAGAACCTTGGAACAAGGTAGCTGTGGGTACTGAAACAGGGAGCAATGTCTCTATAAGTGGCCTCTGGGACTAAAATAGGCAAGAACTTGGGGTGTCAGGGTCATATTGACACATCAGTACCCCAAGGAAAATGCAGGCAATTGCAACTTCTCCTCATTCCTTTTGCTGTACCTGCTGCCGGGAACAAAATGCAAGCTGTATCTCTAGTAAAGGAGTATTTTAAGATGGCGAAGGAGAATGCATAACCGGTAATCTGTTCACCAGTTTGGTCGTGCATAAAATGGACATGATTGGTCCGATTGTAAGGGTTAAATGGAGTGGTACTGCACCAAGTACATAAAAATGGACGGTTGCGGTACCGGAGGCAAGACTGTCACACCTGCACACCCCCAACACTCATTTCTTTGTAGCGTGCCAAGGTATCGGACACATGACCACCCTGGGCACGTTTACAGGCCTTCCTACCCTGAGCTTACAACCTTATATGTGTTTCCGAGGGCTGTAAGTTCAGGTTGGGGGGGAGACCCGCGGTCAGTCTAGGCATTGTTGTCTACAAGCGGATCGTGAGATATGCTCATGTGAACTCAGGAGAAGACCCAGGAAAGGTGATGTTTCCATACTACCCTCCACTTTGGTTAAGTGTCATTGCTCCTTGCCCAGGATGTCCATAAGGAACCGTAGTATGGGGAGTCTTTCTTTCATGGCCGAGTTCCTGCCAAGGTGGTAAAAAAAAAAATAAATGGCTGGTGTAGGCATATATCCATCATAAAAGATGGAACCTAAAAATAAGGTAGACGGGTTCCACGTGTTCTGTCCTAACCAATATCTGTGACAGGATAAGTTCAGCGTAGTGCGTGTTTCGTAGTTATGGTTTATTTTTACCGTACAGTCCATGTATAGTCTCTTTCCCGATCTCTTTGCTTTAATCCATTGGACTTTTTTATTAAGAGCAATGTAGCTTTTCATTAGTGAAGAATCCAGCTGTGTTTTCCATATAATATCCCTAATGATAACCTGAAGGTTTCGATGACCTTTGCTTCTAATGTGCTAATACCTGGACCTTCCATCTGTTGTCCGGGCGACATGGCTTTGGGCCTTCAGGGTGGGAGGCAATTGAAACCCTCCATAAACATCACCTCTGTTGTAATGTGTGATGGATAATGAATGTAGGTTATTTTTCTTTCCAGGTAATGCGCTTTTCCTTTTTCTTTAGGGCAGTAGATATGTTCGAAGTCTGGAGGTATCTGATATAAATTCCATAATGCAAGAAGCTAAAATATCAGGGTATGGCGGAGGCAGGTGGTAGGTGTTTTTAGGATAAAGATGAGGATGATAGATTTTGAATTTAGGACAGCAAAATCTTTTACTTTAGACAAATAGGAAAAATAGTCACAAGGGACCAATAACTTGTGTTAGTGCCAGGTCGGTAGATGGGAACCATGCCTCTTGCTGATAAACAGGGCTGTATCTACAATAGCTGCAGGGGTTGCACCCTGGAGCCCCAAAAGTTCCTTTAGCCTACATGAAAAGACCAATACTATTAAAGATTTGCAATAATCGGGGGCCCAATGGAGCTTTTGCATTGGGGCCCATGAGCTTCAAGTTACGCCACTGGCCAAAAGCCACACTCCTTTTCAGCGAGTCAATGCCTCTTTGTCATGGAAAGTGTCTAAGACCTATAATAAATATGATGCAGGTCATAACAGGCAGTTCTAAAAATTTGGAGCGTATGACTTGATGAATCTCACCCAATAAAATATGGTCATAAGCATCAAAGGCTGAATATTAACAGGCCGCGCATCATAGTAATAATCTACTTCTATACAGTCGCCATACACTATGGTGCCACTTCGTTTCAGCCCTCTTTCGGCCACTCTCCGTATGGCTCTACTCATATCTTGCATTTGACTATCCGTGGTTTCAGGCCAGGTTGTGTGCCTCCTTTTGAAGAATGGGAAAAACCAACCACCCCACAGAAGTTGGAGTCCAAAATCTGAGTAGTGTTTTTGCCTTTGACTCCAAAAATGGCGTGGAGCTCCAGGGCTGACATGGTACCACAGGCTTTGGTTCACCTAGCTCTTCTCAACACTTTTTCCCAACTGGGACTTAAACACTGACACCATGTGGGTTACTGCTGCAGCCCACCAATCATGAGAATCCTCCAAAGGGATGTACTCAATCTTCTCTATCTAGAAATTATTGATGTCTTCTATTTGCTCCTCGGTTTTCACTGATCTTCGGTGGACAACTATAGTTTCTTCAGTATAGTCTTTTCTGAGGAAACCATAACTTTTTTTTTTTTCTTTTGAGAATGGTATAAACAGTCCCGTTTTTTCATGGCACTTTAATGGAACCTGGTAGGAGATTCATGCTGCCTGAGCCATGGGCACATGAATCAGATACCAGCTCTGTACGTTTTATTGTGAAACGTTGGCCTTTCAGAGAAAACATGCTTTGAAAAGCTGATCGGGGACTATGCATCTTGGATGACCAGCCCAAGGCTGGTCCTTGGTGTCTTCTCCCCTCCCTGCTCTCCTAGTTTGACATGTTTGTCGCCATGTGTGCATATAAGGAGAGACCTGTTAGTCTAGAGGAGGTGGGTGGGAAGAATCTGCCAGGAACCTGTTTCCAACAAGTAATCATCCCCTCCCAGCTGTTGGCACCTCTCCTATCTTTCTCTGTAGCTCTGTATTATTCAGACTACTACTGTCATCTTGTTCAGTCCTGTAGTTGTACAACACATTACAGTCTGAAGTATTTGTGCAATATTTTAGGGCTTTTGATACATACTGCTAATCTGTAAGCTCTGGCATCCTCTCACTATCCTGAATCATCCTAAAATGGCTGCTGCATTCCCTACTTCGACTTTCATACAGGCTATGATGGTCCCTTCTGATTAACTGCGCTATGATATGTGATATGGCAGCTACAAGAAATTACGGGGAAATTCATGCAGCCGCACCTGACGACACATCAGTCTTTTGTGGCTGAATCTATCTTCTGCAATGGTGTAAAATGTCAACGAGTATTTTTTTGAAAGACCATTGAATTGCAAATTGTTAAAATTCTGTGGACCTGCAAATTTCATAAGATTTGACGCAAGTTCAATTTGCATCGAATCAATTTGCTCATCTCGACTAGTCCAGTTTAACTTATGCAGATGATGTTCTCCATTAGAGAGGTTTACCCTGATAGTTAAAAATTGACGTTAAGGGGATATTTCGCTATTAGTCTTGCATTTTTTCTTCAGTCCTTTTTGGCAAGGGTTGAAAAATTAAGATTGAAAAATTATCGCAAATTATTAATAGTGTCGTGCAAAATGTTTGACGCACTTTACCTGCATATGTGGCAGCTTTCGAACAGGCGCGGGGACTTGAATATATTTTACGAGCGTGCCGAAGTCACTCGGTTAGCCCCCGAGCATGGGCGGATAACGCCTAATAATGTGTATCAAGTCAGTAGTGCTATTTTTGGTGGTTCCACCAGGCGGCACTTCACTCTTATTTGTACTCCTGCACTTGAACATTGTCTATCCATTAGTTTACCGCGAGTGAACACATGGACAAAACTTCTTAAAACTACCATTAACCCCTTAATGACTCCCTTTTTTTTCATTGGCTATTAAGGAAATTTACTACTTGTCCTCAGGTGGACTTCGCGCCACGCGTAGGTATCCAATGTCCTCCTGGATCAGGTGGAATTGATGTAACCTCCGATTCTGGCCATTTTTGATTGCTCTGGTCAATAGCGACTGCGGCTCTGTATGTTAATGCATTTCTAAGTTCAATTAAAGAAGTAAAATAGAAACCAAAATTAATAAAAATAGAATAAAAAAATGATTATTTTTAATGTCAAGTTTCTTTAACATTCATTACATAATTTTTATTAAAACTGTTTTTTTTATAGAAAAAAGTAAAATAAAAAAAAAACATTAAGATGTTTAAACAATTAGGGATACAGTATATACCCCGAATGTTAACTAAAATTATTATTGCTGCATAAATAACTGTAGCATGAAAGAAAAAATTATTTCTAGGCACCAAAATACAAATGTGGCCAAAAAATTACATAAATAAAACCAAAATTGTTTTTCTACAATGCTACAATACAGGGGTATTCCCATTTCAGACCCTTCCGGCATAAGGTAAGACTCGCATATAAATACAAATTTATCAAGCATTAAGGGACCAATTCATTATTGAATTCTTGTGGTTTCCAGATGTTTTCAGCTGATTCCATTATTTATGACTTTTTGAAAAATTGCAAAATTTTTACGCAAATGTTCTCCGGTGTTTCCTTGGAGTGATTTTATATCTACCATCAAATTTTTGTCTACGAGCGCTATTGTTGATTTTCACGGATGGCACTCGTACTTGTGATAGTCTGAGGCCATTCCCGTCCATGATTATTCACGGAGAATCGCGGAAACATCTCAAATTTTGATCTGAGGGTCGGCTCAAAATCGGCCATGCAAGTCAATGGGTCAATGAAAAAATGAAATCCGAGTCCGGTATGATTTTCATGGCTTGTCAGAATGGAGAAGATGGATAATTTTATAATTTTGTTTTGTGGCTTACAACAGAAAATGTAACTTTATAACATCTTTTTTTTCCCCCCAGCTATTTGATATTGATGGCGATGGCAGCATCACAGAGAAAGAATTTAGTTCACTGTTACGATCTTCGCTGGGTGTCCCAGACCTTGATGTTTCCAAACTTTTCCAGGACATGGATGCCGATGAATCGGGAAAGCTCTCCTATGGTAAAAAGGCCTGAAAACGCGCATATTCCTTATAAATTAGTAAAATATTATTTAAATTAGATTGTTATAAATGAATATATTTTTTGTCACTTTCCTATTTCAGTTTTTATACTGGCCGCTAGAACTGACGCTTCCTGCTTTCTGTAATTTACTTGTCAGCTTTGCTGTATAGACTTTGACAGAGTTAGCAGAGGATGTAGATCTCATCCCAGCTCTGATGTACTGCTTGAAGTCTATACACACAGATAAGGTTCATCAACTCTTCCTCGTCAGTCTGTGGTCATCCTCCGATGTAGAAACCATAGGGTATGTGCACATGATTAGTATTTACAGCAGATTTTTCTTGTCCAAAACCTTAAAACACTGCTGGACAAAATGCGGCAAAAACGCAACACGTGAACAAGCCCGTAAAGCGCCCACTACTATTGCATGGCCTATGCAAAACAATATACAAAGACGGTGCGTGCTTTCAATATGGCTGCCCCAGGAAAGTATTTAAGCATAAAAAATAAAAGGCTTCAAAATTTATTCCAAAATCCTTTGCATAAAAAAATGCCACGAATACATGATAAAAATGAAATAACTACATAGTATACACACTACTCTTTGTTCAGAAATCTGTTGTGAGTTGATGATTCTTGCTTTGTTATTCCTTATAAAAATGTCTGACTATATTTACAAGTGGGAGTTACCAGTTTGGGGCGTGTCCCTGCAGTCTCACACTGTCCAATCAGTGCTGCCAGTATCAGACTGCATGGGCAGGCACACACCTCTCTATAAAGGAGACACCCACTTGTCAATTTATTCATGCATTTTTAAGCGGAAAAACACAATGCATAACTAGGAAAAAGGTTGATCCGAAATTGTTAATTTATACAAGTATTTGCAAAAATTAGAGAGTGGCCAGGTATTCTCTAGCCATCAGTCAGACAGCAAGTGACACTGCTCCAGTTTAAGGGCAACAATGATAGCGCTAAAATGTTATCCTTCTGCTTAAACAGGACCTGTCACATTGAAAATATGGTCCAATCTCCAGGCAACATGTTATAGAGTAGGGGAAAGAGAGCAGATTGATATATAGTGTTGTGTGAAAAGACTCCGTATAGAACCTACCAGCTCTTCATTGGTGGTTCTAGCCTTTGCTGAAGCTACTCCACTTACTGGGTCCCAGTGTGTGACGCTTGTTGATGTGGACCCACTGCGTTACTTGCTGGGTTAACCTTGGAGGGGTGTAACTAAGTGACTATCGGGTATTCGCTAGATCAGTGTTCCCCAATTCCACTCCTCAAGAGCCACCAACAGGTCATGTTTTCAGGATTTCCTTAGTATTTCACAGGTGATGGAATTCCTGCCTGTGCAGGTGATGCAATTATCCCCTGTGCAATGCTAAGGAGATCCTGAAAACATGACCTGTTGGTGGCTCTTGAGGACCGGAGTTGGGAAACACTGCACTAGATCCTCTGATGGTGAGGATGAGCTGGGCTGCTGGTAGACAGGGTAGTCCCCAAGTCTGCAGCAGTTGACTGGAGAGTAGGCGCAATAGGTACAAGGTACAGGCAAAGACATGGTCAGACAATCCGGGATCAGGGTAGGCAGCAGAGGTTCAACGTACATAGCCAAGGTCAAAATAAATGGCTAGGCATACCAGGTCAGAAAGCTGAGAAGACTGTCTAGATTCCCGTAAGGTGCTCTCTTGTACTGAGACTGAACTAGAGCCTTGATCAGGTGGGGAGAGGAGCTGCCTAATATAGCACCTACTGGTTGGTGATTGGCTGGAGAGTCCAAACTGTGTAGGACACAGCAGGGTTAGATTCCTGCAGCATCTGGCTGTGCTTCTCTATAGCCACGTGGAGACAACAGGGATATGCTTCAGAGTTGGAAGTGCTGCATGAATTCAACTTGGCGGCCTGACATGAGGATAAGGAGAGTGGCGGATTGTATGGATTCCCTGTTTGTTAGGCAATCCCTGCAGGGATTCGAACATATTTTTCGAACACACTGAAGACACTCACGCTCAGATAACACCTTATCGCTCATCACTAATAATTATGATGTTGCTTTTATGTGTGAACGGATGCGCTTCACTATTCTTCGTGGCTCATCTTTTTTTTTTTTAATTTTCTATTTCTTGTAGAGGAATTCAAAAACTTTTTCCTAAATCACCCAGAATATGCTAAATTGTTTACAACCTACCTCGACCACCAGAAATATTATTTGCACGTCCTGCAGCAGGAGGAGGAAGAAACCAAAAACCTAGAACCCTTCATAGCGGGAAACCAAGACGTCAGCAGCAGTGGCACAGATGAATCTTCTAGTTCATCCGACAAAAAAGAAGACTGAAAAGAACTGATTTTTCTAGAGATTTTATTTAGGTTTTGTTTTTTTCTATGTTTGGATAAGGAGGGCTTTCCAAAATCTTCGCCCTAGTGGTGAATAACTTATTTTTTGGTGCATTTTTTTTTCTTATTAAAGCCATATTTAATGTGTTTTTTTTTTTTTTTTGTCATTGTGTTCAGTCATTTCTGCATGTTGTGTTTTTTTTTTTTTTTAATTTTTTCCTTATAAACCAGATTCACTGATTGAATACATTTTTTGCTATGGTAATTTGTTTACAACAGATCTGCCACCCTTTAGGTTCCAACCCTTATTGTGCCCCATTCCCCTCCCCCACCAAAAAGAAAGCTTCATGCAAATGCTCACCAAAACAACAAGACATTAAAGGGGTTGTCACGTGGCTCTTTTAGGACACCTGGTTTTCCTAGAGGGAAATCTCTGCTCTGAGGGACTTGGCCCTTCCAATATATGGATGGTTGATAATATGAACATCGTGGCAGGGAAATATATGACCGGCTATGTCATGGCTCCTGCGGGTGGCTTCAGTCTATTTTTCTTTTAATATTTCAATGTACCCGAAATGAAGAAATGTTGTGCGTAGTATTGATTTAACACATCCTTCCATTTTTATATCTAGATCTATATGTCTCCATGGTAACAGACTACAAACAAACTCTATGTAGTCTGATCCTGCTGTTTTCAAGAGGAATCATTTTTCAGAATTTTCTACCAAAAGTACTATTCCAACTTGTAGGTTATTCTAGATTTGTTACCGTAGTCCTGCAGTACTGTGACCTTTGTGATATTTTAACCTCTTAATGCACCATTGATTGCCTACCTTAAAGGATCCATGACATACAGATACATCCTAATGAGGAGCAGACCTTTCATTTGGGCACAGGGGCTCAAGAGGTAATGGGGGCCCATTTCCACCTCCAAAGCAGTCAATAAAGCCATCTCCGCTTCAAGTGTTCTATAAAGAAAAAAAAAAAAGTTTTCTTTTTTTTCCCTTTTTTTTTTTTATACACTGAACATGTTTTATTGTACAAACCGGTAAGATCCACCATATATTTTGTATCGCTATATTTGCGCCAACCCATAAAGTTAGCTTTTACCGTTACCTAAAACAATAGAATGAGTCCGCAGTCCCCCAAAAATAAAAATTGCTATTTTTTTTTTAAGCATTCCACTGCCCAAAAAAGCATATTTATGTGCCTTGGTCCATTCCCTCCCATGAGTCGTCAATAAAAACATAATCATGATTTAGTCAAACTGTGACCATATGCACACAATACTAATAATCTACATCAGCAATTGAAGTGACTGACATCAAAGCCCCATATCTACCTGTTATTGTGATGCTAATTTATGCTTATTACACCTTTTTATTATATATATTCTTGTTTATATTACTTATTACTAATTCTTCAATTAAAAATACTTTTAAATTTTGTACTGTACTTTATATATTTCGTGAAGGCTAAGGTACTAATGAATTCTCTTAGACTGCATTCAGAGGACCTGCCAACAGGTAAAAATTGGCCAGTATTTGTTCATTATTTATTTATGATGTTTTCCTGAGTTTTTTTTTTTTAAATCCGCCATACCCTTGCAGAGATATATCACTTTTTATTTAGAGGTTTTTATTGTCTTTAGCAAAGGAGGCAATGCTCATATAATGTGGGAAGACACGCCCCCGAGGATCCTGTGAGCCACACCCCCAGGATCCTGTGAGCCATGCCCCAGAGGACCCTGTGTGCCACGCCCCCGAGGATCCTGTGAGCCACGCCCCCTTTCCTTATAAAGATCATAAAAATTAGCAGTACATAAAAAGGCCCACATCTGTGGAATTTTATATGGCAGATTTAAAAACAAAACAAAAGCAAAAAAATAGTAGTCAGGGGAGCAGAGACAAGGGCTCTTTAAAGTGGATCTCTTGTATGATTTCACAGTAAAAACTGTATACATTGATAAATAGATTTTAGACCTGATGAGACTGGTGTATAAAATATCTGAGTCCCAGTACATTCAGTGTCTTTCCACCTTCCCTCGCTGAGCACTGCGGCTTGTAACGAGCTGTGTAAGATCTCGGCCTCAGTAGGACAGAAGGACATTGAATAATGCTAGGTGAATGAGATTAGGGTTATCCTTTCATAAAAGGATTATACAGCCATTGTGGATTTTAAAAGTAAGTACACTAGCTTCATCAGGTCTATGAATTTTTTTAGCAATGTATGCAGTGCAGTTTATATTGTGAAATGGTGTCAGATTCACTTTGACCGAAGATTCAGAAGCCGTATAATTCGGACGAGGATTGTAAGACAATGGTCAGACTGACTGTCACCTCTCCCGACCGGAGTGTTACAGCTGCATAGAAATACATGGTGTCATGCTCAGATCAGGAGAGCCACTGGCCAATCTGAGCATTACGTTTGACTCCTGTCCATGTTAGGCCGGTTTCACACGTCAGTGGCTCCGGTACGTGAGGTGACAGTTTCCTCACGTACCGGAGCCACTGACACACGTAGACACATGAAAATCAATGCATCTGTTCAGATGTCATTGATTTTTTGCGGACCGTGTCTCCGTGTGCCAAACACGGAGACATGTCAGTGTTCGTGGGAGCGCACGTATTACACGGACCCATTAAAGTCAATGGGTCCGTGTAAAACACGTACCGCACATGGACGTTGTCTGTGTGCAGTCCGTGTGCCGTGCAGGAGACAGCGCTACATTAAGCGCTGTCCCCCCCACTGGTGCTGAAGCCGCGATTCATATCTTCCCTGCAGCAGCGTTTGCTGCAGGGAAGATATGAATAAGTGTGTTTAAAATAAAGATCATTATTTACAGTAATGAATATGCGGCTCCACCTCCCATAGGGGTGGAGCCGCATATTCATGACTGCAATCGGCGGCCCCACGTGACCGCATGCAGGAGAAGCTGCGGCCAGAACAGGAAGAAACGACAGCCAACGAGGGAGCCGGGTGAGTATTTTCAGAACAGCGGGGGGAAGGGGCGCACAGGGGGTAAGAGGGCGGGGGGAAGATAGATCTTTATTTTAAACACACTTATTCATATCTTCTCTGCAGCAAACGCTGCTGCAGGGAAGATATGAATGTGGCTTCAGCACCAGATGCTGGTACGTGTGGTACCCAGCACGGTGCGTGTGGTACCCAGTGGGCACACATTCGGCACACGAGTACCGCACGTGTGCCACACTGATGTGCCACAAAAACGTAGGGCACACTGACACGGATAATTCCGGTACCGATTTTTTTTTTTTTTTTTTTTTTTTCTGGTACCGGAATTATCTGGACGTGTGAGACTGCCCTTATACGGCTGTCTAACTCTTCCCTAAGGGGAGTCTGACACCATTTATTTTGCTACCTTGTCTGAGAGCAGTATAATGTAAAGACAGGGAACCTGATTCCAGTGATTTATCACTTAACTGGGTAGTTTTTTTTTTTTTTAATAAAACCATTGTTTCATCAGCAAGTGATTATCACTAGGGAACTAGTAAAACTTCTGCGAGGTAGTCCAAACCCGCCCCGCCTCTGATGGGCTGCTTTCTGTGTACACTATGCAACAGAGTTTTATCAAGAATGTTGGTGTCTCTATACTTTCATCCTTCCATCAATTTTAAGAAGTTTGCCAGAGTTGTCCCCACCACAAAACTTCACTGCTGGTATGGTGTTGTTGGGGTGATATGCAGTACCTTTTGACCTCCAAACATGATGTGTATTATGGCATCCAAAGAGTTCAATGTTGGTTTCATCTGACCAAATGTTATTCTCCCAGTATTTCACGGGATTGTCTAAATGTTGTTGAGCAAACTTTAAAAGCGCTTGAACATGCCTTTTGTTCAGTAATGGAGTCTTGTGTGGTGAGTGTGAATACAGGCCATTGAGGTTGAGTGCTTTACTTATAGTTTTCTTTGAAACAATTGTACCTTCTGATTCCAGGTCTTTCTGTAGCTCTCCACAGGTGGTTCTTGATTTCTTGGACAACTCTTCTGTGATAATTTTTTTCCCTCTGTTTCAATTCTTGCAGGGAGCACCTGGTCGTGGCCGATTTATGGTGAAATTAGGCTCTTTCCACTTTCGGATTATGGCCCCAGCCGTGCTCACTAGAACCTTCAGCAGTTTAAAAATTCTTCTGTAATTAATATCGTCAGTATATTTTGCAACAGTAAGGTTGCGAAAGTCTTGAGACAGCTCACTGGTTTTACCCATAATGAGATACTTCTTGTGTGACACCCTAGTAATGAGACACCTTTTTTATATAGGTCATCAGCTGAACCAGTTGAATCAGTTTTTTTACAAATTTTAAAAGTTTAAATAACTACCTTTTGGCCTCATTCAAAATGAAACTAATAAAAAAATCTAAATGTGGTATCGTCAGGTTCAGAATTGCTCGATCTATCAAAATATAAAAATAATTAATCAGACTGGTAAACAGCGTAACGAGATAGAAAAAATCAAAATGCCAGAATTACTTTTTTCTGGTCACCACAACATTGCAATAACAGGTAATCAAAACATCATATCTTTGCCAAAATGGTATTGATAAAGGCATCAGCATGGCACGCAAAAAATAAGCCCAGCCTCCGAATTAAAAAATAATGGAGATGCTATGGGTCTCGGAAAATGGCGCAATTTTTCACATTGCACTTTCAATTTTTTTTTTCACATTTTTCAGTACACTATATGGTAAAACCAATGGTCTCGTTCCAAAGTACAATTCATTTTGCAAATAACAAGCCCTCACAAGGCCATGTTGAATTGACAAAAAAATAAAAAAGGTATGGCCCTGGGAAGAAGGGGAGCAACAAATGAAAACTCAAAAATGGAAAAATCCAAGGTGGTGAAAAAGTTGACTGTAGATACTGGGAATTAACTGGGTTGTCTGGGGTTGTGAATTCCAGAGAACTGGTGCAGCATGAAAGAAGTCTTGGAGACGTGTTTTGGAGGTACGGACTATAGAGGATGTTAGTCTCGGGTCATTAGCGGAACAGAGAGTATGGGTAATGGTGATAGACAGAAATGAGGGAGGAGATGTTGGGAGGTGCCGAACTCTGGAGAGAATTAGTTTGGTGGTAGACAAAGATAAGGGAGATATAGAGTGGTGCAAAACTGTGGAAAGCATGGGAAGCGTGTAAAGCAGTGCAGAACTATGGAGAGCTCTTTCGGTCACACTGATAAGTTTGTATTGTACTCTAGCTGATTGGGCAACCAGTGTAATGACTGGCACAGGATGAAAGCATCGGTGTAGTGGCTGGACAGAAATATGACTCTGGCAGCCTCATTTAGGATAGACTGGAGAAGGGAAAGTTTAGTAAGAGGTAGATAAAATGGCACAGAGTTGCAATAGTCCAGGCGGGAATGCAGCTACGGTAAGAGTTTTTGCATCGTCACAGGTAAGAAAGGTCACTTTACTGTTATGACCTGGTGGTTAGGAGCACCCGACCTGATAGTTAAACTCATACAGGACAAGCTCTGGGATGTGGGAGCTCTGCTGACCGCAAGCCCTAATCCTATCGCACGCACTAGAAATAGCCGTGGAGCGCTCCTGACGCTCCCTATGCGCCTCGTCACAGCCTAAGGACTAGCTAGCCCTAGAGATAGAAAATAAAGCCTACCTTGCCTCAGAGAAATTCCCCAAAGGAATAGGCAGCCCCCCACATATAATGACTGTGAGTAAAGATGAAAGTCACAAACGCAGAAATGAAACAGGTTTCAGCAAAGGGAGGCCAGACTTACTAAATAGGCAGAGGATAGGAAAGGTAACTTTGCGATCAGCACAAAAACCTACAAAAGACCACGCAGAGTGTGCAAAAAAGACCTCCGCACCGACTCACGGTGCGGAGGGGCCACTCTGCATCCCAGAGCTTCCAGCTAGCAAGACAAAATCATGATAACCAGCTGGACAAGAAAACAGAGAACAAATAATGACTATCAGGAACTTAGCTTCTGCAGGAGAAGGCAGGTCACCACAAAGATCCAAGAGCGAACTGCACCAATGCAAAAACATTGACAGCTAGCATGGAGTAACGATCTGAGAGGAGTTAAATAGAGCAGCCAACCAAAGGATAAACCACGTCACCTGTTATGGCTGGTAATTCAGTACCACAATGGACATAGAAGTGAGAGCACATACAGTGATCTGACAATAACCCAAAAACATAGAGCGAGCTCTGAGACGTGGGAACTCTGCTGACCGCAATCCCTAATCCTCTCCAACCACACTAGAGGCAGCCGTGGATTGCGCATAACGCTCCCTATGCAACTTGGCACAGCCTGAGAAACTAGCTAGCCTGAAGATAGAAAATAAGCCTACCTTGCCTCAGAGAAATACCCCAAAGGAAAAGGCAGCCCCCCACATATAATGACTGTGAGTTAAGATGAAAAGACAAACGTAGAGATGAAATAGATTTAGCAAAGCGAGGCCCGACTTTCTAAACAGAGCGAGGATAGGAAAGGTAACTTTGCGGTCAACACAAAACCCTACAAACAACCACGCAAAGGGGGCAAAAAGACCCTCCGTACCGACTAACGGCACGGAGGTACACCCTCTGCGTCCCAGAGCTTCCAGCAAGCAAGAAAAACCAAATAAACAAGCTGGACAGAAAAAACAGCAAGCAAAAATAACACAAGAGCAACTTAGCTATGCAGAGCAGCAGGCCACAGGAACGATCCAGGAGGAAGCAAGTCCAATACTAGAACATTGACTGGAGGCCAGGATCAAAGCACTAGGTGGAGTTAAATAGAGCAGCACCTAACGACTTCACCACATCACCTGAGGAAGGAAACTCCGAAGCCGCAGTACCACTCTCCTCCACCAACGGAAGTTCATAGAGAGAATCAGCCGAAGTACCACTTGTGACCACAGGAGGGAGCTCTGCCACAGAATTCACAACAGTCACCTGTGTAAGGAACCTCAGAAGCAGCAGCTTCACTCATAGCCACCAGAGGGAGCCCATAGACAGAACTCACCGAAGTACCTTTCACGACCACAGGAGGGAGTTCGACAACAGAATTCACAACACTTTACTTTCCAGAAGATAAAATTTGACAATGGGATTGGAAGAGCGGGTGGTCTGTTTTCCTATACAACCTTGCGACCGCTGAAAGCCTCTCCTATGAAGTGCCATAAACTGGACGAAGAAAAAAAAAAAAGCCCACATAAGTCAATAGTGAAATTGTTGTGCTTTTTATTTTTTTTTATAAAGCTGGTTCACCTTGAACCAAACTTGTGTTTATCCAAGCTTTACGTGTCCCAGTGTCTTCATAGAGATGTTTAGTGGAGCGTAGGATTGATACTTCTTGTGTAGATCGATATATGGCCTAAGGCACAACATGGTCTTGGTTAAATACGTTTGGAGCTCTTTATTTATTTTGTATTGATTCTGTCCCTTAAAATGCACACACACCCTCCTAATTATACAGAATAGTTTAACCCTTCCATTACTTAACCAAAGCAATACTGCCTAGTCTTAACTGCTATGAATAAATCAAAATAATATTTATATTCTATATTCATAGGAAATAATTTTTTTCATGCAATAATTATATATATATATATATATATATATATATATATATATATATATATATATATATATATACCAAAAATGAGGCCATTGGGTAATTCACAGAACAATGCAAATATGTCTGCACACAGAATTTTGATTTATTTTGTTATTTTGCCATTTTTGCAGTCAGTTGCAGCTTTTTAAACTCTTGGTATTTATGCATTTATAACATTTTTATCACTAATTTTTCACTTTCTAATATGCCTTATAAATAATGCATTTAAGCCCATGTAAAAAAAACTGCGAAGTCAGGAACTAGTGCAGATTCAACCTTGGAAGAAGGCAAGGATGGAGAAATGTCACAAAACTGGTAACAAATGTAACTGCTTCATAAATAGTCGACATTCCTCTCCGGAACTTTTTATCTAAAAGCTACCGAATCATGGAAACTTTCCTGGACACTACAATGGGACTTCTGTGACCCTGACAAATGTTCCTGACGCAGCAGGTATTTTAGTATCATCTATACAGGCTTGTATACTCTCATTAAATAAATGCTAAGAAATTGAAATCCATCTAATAAATAATTGATATATTTTAAAAATTGCCAAAAAAAGTAGGTTAGTTATTAGGCTTAGCTTATATACAGTAGCACCATCATATTCCACAGCGCTTTACAGACATTATCACCCCTGTTCCCATTGGGGCTCACAATCTAGATTCCCGACCAGTATGTCATTGGAGTGTGAGGAAACTGGAGGAAACCCACGCAAACGCGGAGAACATATAAACTTGCAGATGTTATCCTTGGGGGGATTTGAACCCAGGACGCCAGTGCTAACCACTGAGCCACCATACTGCACTATTGTTTTAAACCATATATATCACATAATGAGCAAACTACGTACTCATTATCTTAGTGCATAGTCACTTTTTACTGAATAGTGATGATAAAGTGCTCAGATAAACAGAAAATCCAATATCTGTGTCCAGATAAATAGTGCCATAAAGTATCTGGACAGTATCAAAAATCCCAAGATAAAAAATACCACACAGTGACAAGAAAATAGAACTAAGAGTGTTATGCAGTGGTCCTGCATAGTACACCAATAATCGCATGTAATCCCATTTAATGCCCCAATGCACTTATTTTTGTTCCTCACACTTTGCATTTTCCTCTTCAGAGGGAAAGTGGACTTGATGGTGTTTACCTGTCACGATTTCATGTTTTGATTCGTGGCAGCTCTGGTTCCACTATAATTTAAATTGTTTTTTTTCCTTTCAGGCCAGCAAGGGTTAATGTCAGTTTCCTTGCTGGCAGCTGCTGCGTTGCTGGTCAGCTGATGTGGGTGGTGACCACTCCCACCATCCTTTAAATAGTCACCTGATATATCAGCTGACTGTTGGTGATAGAGTTTTCCTCTGGAGAGCAGCTGAGGAGTCGGGAGCTCTCTGGTGCCAGCGTGTATCAGCTGCTTGAGGACCTGGTTCCATATCTTCAGCTGTGTGGAGCTTGCAGAAGCTTGAAAGCTAAGTTTCCTTATTTGCTGTCTTTGTCTCAAGTTTGTCACTACCCCTTGTGTTTACACCAACTGCAGTGGTGAGACTAGTGTCCTTGCCGGCCAGTGCACTAGCCAGGGTGTAGGGAGGTGACAGCCAGGGACTAGACACGTGACAGCGGCGGGGGGAAGGACAAGGATAGGGCATTAGGGGAGCTCAGGAATAGGCACAGGCTGTGTTAGTTTTTTCCATCTCCATTATTGGTGGTTGATGTGCTGTCCGCTGGACCGACCCTTGTGGGTCGTGACATTACCCCTCTTCAGTGCAATGCCAAAGATCTGAAGTCTCTATTTACATATTAAATTTCCCACAAAAGCATTGCACAGCCTATAAGTCTCTTTATGCCAGCATGGCACTCTCCTCAAATGTTTCTTTTTAGGCCCCCAGTAAGAGGGTGACCTAAATATGATCTCCTGTTTTGCACTGATGAGAGGCAAACACGAGTCTACAAATGCAGTGTCTGGTGTGGTTTTCATCTTAAGTCATATGACAAGGGTCGATATTTGCTTTTAGTATTGTTACTTCCAATAGGTGAAATTAGAGTTCTAGTCCTCTTCCTCTTTGAAAGGATATTTGCATGTTTAAATTCCAAAAAAAAGCATTGCATGGCCTATAAGTCTCCTTACACTTGGCATTAGCCTCGACAAGGAGACTTATATGCTGCACATGCATTAAAGGTCTGCTACAAATGACAAGCACCTGGAACTCATTGTATGTCGGCCTTTGGGGTAATTAATTGCCCATATTAATTAGATGATAACTGTTGATATGTAAATATACAACGACGTGTTGATCTATTCTCACTCGGGTGGTAAGGAGAGGAAATATCAAGCTTGAAAAAAAAAATTGACTTGATTCACAATTATTCTATTGACTTGGTATAAATCTAAATAATCCATATTTTATGTTTGGAAAAAAGTTTTAATAAAACTTTTCCAAGTATATGTTTGCACACCGGCCTGCTCCATCTCTCCTGTCCAGTCTCCAGTGACACTATCAGTTGCTGTCAGACTTGAAGGTGCCTTAAAAGCTTTCTGCTTCATTTCAGCTTCCCATCCTTCTTTTTGCTGCTCCTTATTTGTAACCTTCCAGCTTATCAGCATGTCTTTATTGAATTTTGGCCGGTGTGGTCACCTTAGATCAATTATACCTTCTCTGTGTTTTTTCCAAACCCTAATATGCCGGTTACAGCGTTGCCTGAGGGACAGTTTGTCTTGATGTTTCCTAAGTAATTGCAGAACTTAATTCAATTTTTCCTTGTCACAACCGGGCTAAATGAATATAATTCCTTTATGTTAAGGGCAATAATTCGATATAGTCCATATTAAAATATAAGTCAGATTGATTTCTGACAAATACTTATGTTCTCATAACTTTCGAAACGCTTACCGTAGTTATTTTTGCTTTTTTCACATTTGTCGGAAAACTGTAAATCTTTTTTTTTTCTCAATGGGTTAAATCTATTAAATACTGATGTTAAATTATAGCAGTAAAAATTGACCAAATTTCTACAAAAGGTTCCCAAAAAAAATCACAAGAAGCATGTCCAATATATAATTTATGTACGATATCAGTAAGCAGGCAGCTGTCAATCCCTATAGCAAAGGAATCGGAGCAGGCAGGCTTCGTAACCTCCCTTATTTCTACATTTTGACCCTCGAGCATCGATTCCTTTTCTTTGACCCCCGAGTACATGGTCACTGACACTGATGTTAATCGAAATGACAAATACCAATTATGGATTGAAAAGTTCATTTGTCGCTCTCTTTAGATTTGGCCTTAAGCTTGTCCTTATCTTTATATATCATCGTCTGCCCTTAGACTACTGGTTTAAAGGGGTTGTCCGAAACAACAGGAAATTTCATACTAAATGTCTAACTACATAATTTAACCACATTTCTAATGTACTAAAACAATCACTGATTGTGGAGACTTCACACTAGACCTCAATCAGCTTGGATTGTCTGTCTCTCCACTCTTCCTCCAGAATTTGGGACCTTGATTTCCAAGGTCTAGTGTGAAGTTTCCACAATCAGTGATGGTTTGGGGAGCCATGTCATCTGCTGGTGTAGGTCCACTGTGTTTATCAAGACCAAAGTCAGCGCAGCCGTCTACTAGGAAATTTTAGAGCACTTCATGCTTCCCTCTGCCGACAAGCTTTTTGGAGATGGAAATGTCATTCACCAGTAGGACTTGGCACCTGTCCACACTGCCAAAAGTACCAATACCTGGTTTAAAAACAACAGTATCAGGCTGCCGTCACACTAGCAGTATTTGGTCAGTATTTTACATCAGTATTTGTAAGCCAAAACCAGGAGTGGAACAATTAGAGGAAAAGTATAATAGAAACATATGCACCACTTCTGCATTTATCACCCACTCCTGGTTTTGGCTTACAAATACTGATGTAAAATACTGACCAAATACTGCTAGTGTGACGGCAGCCTCACTCTGCTTGATTAGCAGCAAACTCGCCTGACATTAACCCCATAGAGAATCTATGGGGTATTGTCAAGAAGATGAGACACCAGACCCAACAATGCAGATGAGCTGAAGGCTGCTATCAAAGCAACCTGGGCTTCCATAACATCTCAGCAGTGCCACAGGCTGATGCCATGCTTCATTGATGCAGTAATTGATGCAAAAGGAGCCCCGACCAAGTATTGAGTGCATTTACTGAACACACATTTCAGGAGGCCAACATTTCAGATTTTAAAATAATTTTCAAGCTGGTGTTATAAAGTATTCTAATCTACTAAGATAATGACTTTTGGGTTTTCATTGGCTGTAAGCAGGGCCTTATTTGCCACTAGGCACTTGAGGGCACGTGCCTAGGGTGTCAGGATGCGGGGGGGGGGGGGGGGGGCGCACTTGAGCTAGGTTTTTTCTTTCTTTTTTTTTTTTTATAAAAGTCCGGTGTCAAGTGCCCGCCTCCCCCTCCTCCCTCCTTCCCGCCCCCCTCCCTGAAGACTTCATACTCACCCTCCTCCAACAGTGGCTTCAACTCCGTCTCAGCGCCGGCAGCGCGTCCTGTCTTCAGCGGTCACGTGGTACCGCTCATTAAGGTGATGAATATGTGCATATTCATCACCTTAATGAGCGGTACCATGTGACCGATCATACAGGAAGGAAGACGCACAGATGCCGGGAAGTTCTGCGCTGCGTGGTGAGAGGTGAGTATGACAGGGGAGGAGGATGGGGGAGCCGTGCACGCAGGGTTGAAGGATGGGGGAGCCATGCACGCAGGGGAGGAGGATGGGGGAGCCATGCACGCAGGGTGGGAGGATAGAGGAGCCATGCATGCAGGGTTGGAGGATGGGGGAGCCATGCACGCAGGGTGAGAGGATGGGGGAGCCATGCACGCAGGGTGAGAGGATGGGGGAGCCATGCACGCAGGGTGAGAGGATGGGGGAGCCATGCACGCAGGGTGAGAGGATGGGGGAGCCATGCACGCAGGGTGAGAGGATGGAGGAGCCATGCATGAAGGGAGGAGGATGGGGAGCCATGCACACAGGGGAGGATGGGGGAGCCATGCACTAGGGTGGGAGGATAGAGGAGACATGCATGCAGGGGAGGAGGATGGGGGAGTCATGCACGCAGGGTGAGAGGATGGGGGAGCCGTGCACGCAGGGTGGGAGGATGGGGGAGCCGTGCACGCAGGGTGGGAGGATGGGGGAGCCGTGCACGCAGGGTGGGAGGATGGGGGAGCCGTGCACGCAGGGTGGGAAGATGGGGGAGCCATGCACGCAGGGTGAGAGGATGGAGGAGCCATGCACGCAGGGTGAGAGGATGGAGGAGCCATGCACGCAGGGGAGGAGGATGGGGGAGCCATGCATGCAGGGTGAGAGGATGGGGGAGCCATGCACGCAGGATGGGAGGATGGGGGAGCCATGCACACAGGGTGGGAAGATGGGGGAGCCATACACACAGGGTGGGAGGATGGAGTATAAATATGGAGTATAAATACTGGGCCCTATAGGGGGGACACAGTGTAAGAGGACAGTGTGAAGAGGGGGCCGGTATAGAAAGGAGAGGTCAATGTGAAGAATATGTACCATAAGAGGGACAGTGTGGGGGTCATATTTTGTGCAGACAATATAGTGAGGGGCAATTTTTTTATTCAGGAGCATTATAATGACACTTGTATCTTTAAGGGCATCATGTGGAGATTTTCTGCAAAAGAGCGGAGAAGATGGAAGTCTGCAGAGACGGCTGTGGATGAGAAAACTCATCATGGGATCTGGACAAGATGAAGAAAAGAAGGAGAATGACTCGAGAGACAACTTCATCTATAAGGTACCTGGATGTAAATGTTATTGGTGATACTAACTAACTCTCATGTTTTCATTTATGTTCGGAGAATTAAAGGGAATGTCCAGGTTTGTGATGAGTCTGCAGTCTTTCTTTGTGATTGCAGACTTCTGAATTCTCACAGTGCACACTGCACGCTGTCAGAATTCTTTCATGATGGCGATTTACATTAATGTGGTCACATGCTGACTAGACATGTGTGGCCTCCGTCAATGAAAATGAACTGAGTGAGGCCGGGCACGTCTAGTCGGAATGTGGCCAGAAGTAGACAAATCACATGCTTGTGCTGACATGACCGTCCACCGGCCAGGGAGAATCCTAAAAGTGTGCAGTGCATTCGTTGTGAGAATTCAGAAGCTGCGATGTCAGGATTCAGCTCTGCAGGTTCCAGTAGTCGTCACACGGACACTTCACTCATATGCGACTTTCATACTTGTGGTCCTGTGACAACGAGCTTCTCTTCTGCTTCTCTTAGTTTTTCACTGAACATTGAGAGCATTAGGGAGAGCAGCTCGTCGGTATATGACTGAGTGTGCAAATCGCATATGTCCTTGGCGGAGGGGGGGCACCAAAATGAATTCTTGCCCCAGGTGCCAGAAAACCTAGATACACCTCTGCCTGTATGCCACTGCGAGCGGTGATTACTGGGTCCGGTGGAGGGAGGTCTGTGTACAGGCAGTGAGGCAGGGACTAAGGGTGTGCACAAAGAGAATGGAGGCCCGGGGACTGCCCATCCTAGTCTACACCGTAGCCTGGAGCCCTCATTATCATAGGAATATGTCAGTTAATAAATAGTTTTTCTAAAGCTTTATAGTGTAGTTTTAGGTCAGAGGGATGGTTAGGGATGAGCTAGGAAGGTGCAGGGACAGGTAGTGATGGCTACTTGCGGACATGTGCGCCACTTGCGGTTTTGCAGTTGCGGTGATACAAAAAACACTGCTAGCAGTGTTTTTTTTCCATTGCTGCAAGTACCGCATTTGCCTGATCGCGGCAAAACTGCAAGTGCCACAGATGTTCGCAAGTCCCATAGGGAATGAATGAGGCCGAACGCAGTGTTGCTGTAAGTGATCCATTACGCGGCAGATGCGGAAAAACTGCCGGATCTGCTGCAAAAGGCTACTTTCACATCAGAGATTTATGGCAAAGTCACTGCCGATAGTGTCATACTCACCAAAGGGGGAGGCAGCACTAAAAGTGCCTAGGGCAGCAGAAACTCTAAATACGGCCCTGGCTGTAAGCCATAATCATCAACATTAACAAATATACACGTGAAATAGATCACTCTGTTTGTAATGATTCTAGATAATGAGTCTCACTTTTTGTAATAAAGAATTGAAATAAATTAACTTTTTGATGATATTTTAATTTTGTGAGATGCACCTGTCTGCAGCAAGTCACGACAGCCAGAGAGGCTCTACTAAAGACTAAGGACTCCTGTCATGTAGAGGGTTAGTGTTTCTTAGACTGCAGAAGTCAGTAAAGGTGACATTTTGTGTTGAATTTTGAGAAACCACTTATTACATTAGTTGTGGTGAGCTACTTATGGTACATTGTTCTTGTTTCATTTGTTTATCGCAAACAGAAGAAAGTTTGTACATTTTATTAAGAAACCGAATTTGCGCTGGGGGTGAATAATTTTGATTGCATCTGTATATACTGTACATTTACTGTATGTTGCATAATTGCATGATGACCCTCATTTTTATAACAGATGCAATTTTTAAGCTGTGTTTTACAGTACCAGCAAAGTCTGAGGTTTCAGAAATCCCATGCACACACATTGGTTTTATTTTCCTGACTGATTTTGAAAACTGATTCATGTCACATCTTTCAATGTTTTTTCTGTGTATTTGCAGTGTTTTTTTACCCATGGGAAACAATGAGTAAGGACAAAAACGCAGGTATCCGTTTTTGCTGCATTATTGGTGCAAAAACCTAAGGGAGTTAAATCAGGATTTTTTGTGCCCCTAAACTTTATCAACATACACAAAAGACAGCAAAAACACTGCAATAAAAATGCATAAAAAACGCAGTACAAATGCAGCAAAAATGGCGTGGGACCCCTCTATGTTTGATAACCAGCCATGATAAAGCTGACAGCTAGGGATTGCAGCCCGCAGCTGTCAGTTTTGCCATGCTGGTTATCAAAAATAGAAAAACCCCCACTGATTTTTTTTTCATTTATTTAATTATGGCACAGATGCCGGCTGCAGAATACTCCCATCAGCTGTGCTTGTTTTTGCTTTTTTTAGCAGCAGCAGGCATAGGCTGATAGTGACTATTACTGTCTCATCAGCCGACGCTTCCGTGACCGGAGGTAAACATTTTACCACCCAGTCACATCTGCTGATGCTCTGACCGCCAACCGGTGTTTCACCTTCTCTCATGATAGTGTGGGAAACACCCGATGTTTGGGGTGCTGAACACGATGAATAACACGGACTTCATGGAGAAGTCTTTGTTCGGTGTCCGTTCCCAAACAGTAAGTGTTCGTTACAGACCCCGAACTTTACTGTTTAGGTTAAACCATCACTATTAAAGACTCTTGCACTGAAGGAGGTGAATAATTCTGAGACTGCATGTTAGTAAATATGGAATTTTGTGCAGCATTTGGAGAAACCATTTTTATATTCATTGTGTTGAACTATTTACATTTTTCTTGTTTGGTTTATTGAAAATTATGAAATATTGTTAACCCCTTCCCGACCTTTGACGCCACGTAGGCGTCATGAAAGTCGGTGCCAATCCGACCCATGACGCCTATGTGGCGTCATGGAAAGATCGCGTCCCTGCAGGCCGGGTGAAAGGGTTAACTCCCATTTCACCCGATCTGCAGGGACAGGGGGAGTGGTAGTTTAGCCCAGGGGGGGTGGCTTCACCCCCTCGTGGCTACGATCGCTCTGATTGGCTGTTGAAAGTGAAACTGCCAATCAGAGCGATTTGTAATATTTCACCTATTATAACGGGTGAAATATTACAATCCAGCCATGGCCGATGCTGCAATATCATCGGCCATGGCTGGAAATACTAATGTGCCCCCACCCCACCGATCGCCCCCACAGCCCCCCGATCTGTCCGGTACACTGCTCCGCTCCCCTCCATCCAGTGCTCCGCTCCCCCCCCCGTGCTCTTGTCCGCTCCCCCCGTGCTCCAATCACCCCCCCGTGCTCCAATCACCCCCCCTGCATTCCGATCCACCCCCCGTGCTCCGTTCCACCCCCCCCGTGCTCCGTTCCAGCCCCCCCGTGCTCCATGTCATGATCCCAATGGCAGGGGATCACTAAAGGACAAGCACAGATACAAACAAGCTCTAGGGCGATGGAACCTGAGCTGACCGCGACCCTGAACCTAACACACAAATAAAAGTAGCCGGGGAACGTGCCTACGATGATCATAGACGTCTCGCTCCAGCCGAAGATCTAACTTCCCCTATTAGAAGAAACACAGACCTCTCTTGCCTCCAGAGAAATCCCCCACAGAAATAGCAGCCCCCCACATATAATGACGGTGAAATGAGAGGAAAGCACATACGCAGTATGAAAACAGTTTCAGCAAAATGAGGCCCGCTAAAGCTAGATAGCAGAGGATACAAAAGTGAACTGCGCGGTCAGCGAAAAACCCTTCAAAAAACCATCCTGAAATTACTTGAACTCATGTGCCAACTCATGGTACATGAGGAGCAATTTCAGCCCACTAGAGCAACCAGCAGCAAGAATCACATATCTGCAGGCTGGACTAAAAACCAAATAAAGCAAAACACCAAAACAGGAAAATCCAAACTTAGCTTGACCAGAAGGTTCTAGGAGCAGGGAGCAGAGGTAACAAGACACACTGGATACATTGATAACCGGCGAGGAAATGCCAGCAAAGCCAGGTTAAATAGGAAACTCCCATATACTGATGGAACAGGTGGAACCCAGAAACCCAGGAAAGACAAGTCACCCAGTACCATCAGTAACCACCAGAGGGAGCCCAAAAACAGAACTCACAACAGTACCCCCCCCTTGAGGAGGGGTCACCGAACCCTCACGAGAACCACCAGGGCGACCAGGATGAGCCCTATGAAAAGCGCGAACCAAATCATCAGCATGAACATCCGAGGCAACCACCCAAGAATTATCCTCCTGACCATAACCCTTCCACTTGACCAAATACTGGAGTTTCCATCTGGAAACACGAGAATCCAAGATCTTCTCCACAACATACTCCAATTCTCCCTCCACCAGCACTGTAGCAGGAGGCTCAAGCGAAGGAACAACAGGTACCTCATACTTCCGCAACAACGACCGATGGAACACATTATGAATAGCAAACGATGCCGGGAGATCCAAACGAAACGACATAGGGTTAAGAATTTCCAAGATCCTATAGGGACCGATGAACCGAGGCTTGAACTTAGGAGAAGAGACCTTCATAGGAACAAAACGAGAAGACAACCACACCAAGTCACCAACAAGAAGTCGAGGACCCACGCGGCGACGGCGATTAGCAAACTGCTGAGCCTTCTCCTGGGACAACTTCAAATTGTCCACCACATGACTCCAAATCCGATGCAACCTATCCACCACCATGTCCACTCCAGGACAATCAGAAGGTTCCACCTGACCAGAGGAAAAACGAGGATGAAACCCCGAATTACAAAAGAAAGGAGAAACCAAGGTAGCAGAACTAGCCCGATTATTAAGGGCAAACTCGGCCAGCGGCAAAAAGGTAACCCAGTCATCCTGATCAGCAGAAACAAAACACCTTAAATAAGTTTCCAAGGTCTGATTAGTTCGTTCAGTCTGGCCATTCGTCTGAGGATGGAATACAGACGAAAAGGACAAATCAATGCCCATCTTAGCACAGAACGTCCGCCAAAATCTAGACACAAACTGGGATCCCCTGTCAGAAACGATGTTCTCAGGAATCCCATGCAAACGAACCACATTCTGAAAAAACAGAGGGACCAACTCAGAGGAGGAAGGCAACTTAGGCAAGGGTACCAGATGAACCATTTTAGAAAAGCGATCACACACAACCCAGATGACGGACATTTTTTGAGAGACAGGGAGATCCGAAATAAAGTCCATGGAAATGTGCGTCCAAGGCCTCTTCGGGATAGGCAAAGGTGACAACAATCCACTGGCCCGAGAACAGCAAGGCTTAGCCCGAGCACAAACCTCACAAGACTGCACAAAAGAACGCACATCCCTCGACAAGGAAGGCCACCAAAAAGACCTGGCCACCAAGTCTCTAGTACCAAATATTCCAGGATGACCTGCCAACGCAGAAGAATGGACCTCGGAGATGACTCTACTGGTCCAATTATCCGGAACAAACAGTCTCTCAGGCGGACAACGATCAGGTTTACCCGCCTGAAACTCCTGCAAAGCACGTCGCAAGTCTGGGGAGACAGCAGACAAAATCACCCCATCCCTAAGGATACCAGAGGGCTCAGAATTTCCAAGGGAGTCAGGCACAAAACTCCTAGAAAGAGCATCCGCCTTCACATTCTTTGAACCTGGCAGGTATGAAACCACAAAATTGAAACGGGAGAAAAACAGTGACCAACGAGCCTGTCTAGGATTCAGACGCCTGGCAGACTCAAGGTAAATCAAATTTTTGTGATCAGTCAAGACCACCACACGATGTCTAGCACCCTCTAGCCAATGACGCCACTCCTCAAATGCCCACTTCATGGCCAAAAGTTCCCGATTACCAACATCATAATTCCGCTCAGCCGGCGAAAACTTTCTAGAAAAAAACGCGCATGGCTTCATCACTGAGCCATCGGAGCTTCTCTGTGACAAAACCGCCCCCGCTCCAATCTCGGAAGCATCAACCTCAACCTGAAAAGGGAGCGAAACATCTGGCTGACGCAACACAGGAGCAGAAGAAAACTGGTGCTTAAGTTCCTGAAAGGCCTCCACAGCCGCAGGAGACCAATTAGCAACATCAGCACCCTTCTTAGTCAAATCCGTCAAAGGCTTAACAACATTAGAAAAATTAGTTATAAAACGACGATAGAAATTAGCAAAGCCCAAGAACTTCTGTAGACTCTTAAGAGATGTAGGCTGCGTCCAGTCACAAATAGCCTGAACCTTGACGGGATCCATCTCAATAGTAGAAGGGGAAAAAATATACCCCAAGAAAGAAATCTTCTGGACTCCAAAGAGACACTTTGAGCCTTTTACAAACAAGGAATTGGCCCGCAGGACCTGAAACACCTTCCTGACCTGCTGAACATGAGACTCCCAGTCATCAGAAAAAACCAAAATATCATCCAAATACACAATCATAAATTTATCCAGATATTCACGGAAAATATCGTGCATAAAGGACTGGAAGACTGAAGGAGCATTAGAAAGTCCAAAAGGCATTACCAAATACTCAAAATGGCCCTCAGGCGTATTAAATGCGGTTTTTCACTCATCACCTTGCTTTATTCGTATAAGATTATACGCACCCCGAAGATCAATCTTAGTGAACCATTTAGCCCCCATAATGCGAGCAAACAAATCAGTCAACAATGGCAAAGGATACTGATATTTTACGGTAATCTTATTCAAAAGACGATAATCTATACAAGGCCTCAAGGAACCATCTTTTTTGGCCACGAAAAAAAAACCTGCTCCCAAAGGGGACAAAGATGGACGGATATGTCCCTTTTCCAAGGACTCCTTAACATAATCCCGCATAGCAGTATGCTCTGGCACTGACAGATTGAACAAACGACCTTTAGGAAATTTACTGCCTGGAATTAAATTTATAGCACAATCGCAATCCCTGTGAGGAGGAAGCGAACTGAGCTTAGGCTCCTCAAAAACATCCCGATAGTCAGACAAAAACACAGGAATCTCGGAAGGAGTAGATGAAGCGATAGAAATCGGAGGTGCATCATCATGAACCCCCTGACAACCCCAGCTTAACACAGACATTGATTTCCAGTCAAGGACTGGATTATGAGTTTGTAACCATGGCAGACCAAGTACTAGAACATCATGCAAATTATACAGTACCAGGAAGCGAATCGCCTCCTGATGAACGGGAGTCATACGCATGGTCACTTGTGTCCAGTACTGAGGTTTATTCATAGCCAAAGGTGTAGAGTCAATTCCCTTCAAAGGAATAGGGACTTCCAGAGGCTCCAGACTAAACCCACAGCGATTGGCAAATGACCAATCCATAAGACTCAGGGCAGCGCCTGAATCCACATAGGCATCGACGGAAATGGATGATAATGAACAAATCAGAGTCACAGACAGAATGAACTTAGACTGTAAAGTACTAATGGCAACAGACTTATCAACCTTTTTTGTGCGTTTAGAGCATGCTGATATAACATGAGGTGAATCACCACAATAAAAGCACAACCCTTTTTTCCGCCTATACTTTTGCCGTTCACTTCTGGACTGAATTCTATCACATTGCATTATCTCAGGTGACGGTTCAGACGACACCGCCAAATGATGCACAGGTTTGCGCTCCCGTAAACGCCGATCAATCTGAACAGCCATAGTCATAGACTCATTCAGACCAGCAGGCGCAGGGAACCCCACCATAACATCTTTAATGGCCTCAGAAAGGCCATCTCTGAACTTTGCAGCCAGAGCGCACTCATTCCACTGAGTAAGCACCGACCACTTCCGAAATTTTTGACAATAAATTTCTGCTTCATCTTGCCCCTGAGAGAGGGCCAACAAAGCTTTTTCAGCCTGAATCTCTTGGTTAGGTTCCTCATAGAGCAAACCCAATGCCAGAAAAAACGCATCCGCATTAAGCAACGCAGGGTCCCCTGGTGCCAATGCAAATGCCCAATCCTGAGGGTCACCCCGCAGGAAAGATATAATTATCTTGACTTGCTGAGCAGGGTCTCCAGAGGAGCGAGATTTCAAAGAAAGAAACAACTTGCAATTGTTCCTAAAATTCAGAAAACGAGATCTATCTCCAGAAAAAAACTCTGGGACAGGAATTCTAGGTTCAGACATAGGAGCATGTACAACAAAATCCTGTATATTTTGAACCTTAGTGGCAAGATTATTCAGGCTGGAAGCCAAACTCTGGACGTCCATGATAAACAGCTGGGATCAGAGCCATTCAAAGATTAAGAGGAGGAGGAAGTAGCCACGCTGCAATAAGGCTAGGCAGCAAACACTGAGGGAAAGAGAAAGAAAAAAAAAAAAACTTCCTCAGACTACTTATCCTCCTACTTCAGCCAATACAATTAACACTTTGTGGGCCGGTTATACTGTCATGATCCCAATGGCAGGGGATCACTAAAGGACAAGCACAGATACAAACAAGCTCTAGGGCGATGGAACCTGAGCTGACCGCGACCCTGAACCTAACACACAAATAAAAGTAGCCAGGGAACGTGCCTACGATGATCCTAGACGTCTCGCTCCAGCCGAAGATCTAACTTCCCCTATTAGAAGAAACACAGACCTCTCTTGCCTCCAGAGAAATCCCCCACAGAAATAGCAGCCCCCCACATATAATGACGGTGAAATGAGAGGAAAGCACATACGCAGTATGAAAACAGTTTCAGCAAAATGAGGCCCGCTAAAGCTAGATAGCAGAGGATACAAAAGTGAACTGCGCGGTCAGCGAAAAACCCTTCAAAACACCATCCTGAAATTACTTGAACTCATGTGCCAACTCATGGTACATGAGGAGCAATTTCAGCCCACTAGAGCAACCAGCAGCAAGAATCACATATCTGCAGGCTGGACTAAAAACCAAATAAAGCAAAACACCAAAACAGGAAAATCCAAACTTAGCTTGACCAGAAGGTTCTAGGAGCAGGGAGCAGAGGTAACAAGACACACTGGATACATTGATAACCGGCGAGGAAATGCCAGCAAAGCCAGGTTAAATAGGAAACTCCCATATACTGATGGAACAGGTGGAACCCAGAAACCCAGGAAAGACAAGTCACCCAGTACCATCAGTAACCACCAGAGGGAGCCCAAAAACAGAACTCACAACAGCTCCGTTCCACGCCCCCGTGCTCCGTTCCACGCCTGCCGCGCTCCGATTCCCCCCCATGCTCCGATCCCCCCCTTGTGGTCCCCCCCCACCCCATCATACTTACCGATCCTGCCGGGGTCCCGTCCGTCTTCTCCCTGGGCGCCGCCATCTTCCAAAATGGCGGGCGCATGCGCAGTGCGCCCGCCGAATCTGCTGGCCGGCAGATTCGTTCCAAAGTGCATTTTGATCACTGACATAGATTATATCTCAGTGATCAAAATAAAAAAAATAATAAATGACCCCCCCCTTTGTCACCCCCATAGGTAGGGACAATAAAAAAATAAAGAAATTTTTTTTCCCACTAATGTTAGAATAGGGTTAGGGGTAGGGTTAGGGGTAGGGCTAGGGTTAGGGTTAGGGGTAGGGTTAGGGCTAGGGTTAGGGGTAGGGGTAGGGGTAGGGGTAGGGCTAGGGGTAGGGTTAGGGGTAGGGTTAGGGCTAGGGTTAGGGTTTCAGTATGTGCACACGTATTCTGGTCCTCTGCGGATTTTTCCGCTGCGGATTTGATAAATCCGCAGTGCTAAACCGCTGCGGATTTATGGCGGATTTACCGCGTTTTTTTCTGCGCATTTCACTGCGGTTTTACAATTGCGATTTTCTATTTGAGCAGTTGTAAAACCGCTGCGGAATCCGCACAAAGAAGTGACATGCTGCGGAATGTAAACCGCTGCGTTTCCGTGCAGTTTTTCCGCAGCATGTGTACAGCGATTTTTGTTTCCCATATGTTTACATTGAACTGTAAACTCATGGGAAACTGCTGCGGATCTGCAGCGTTTTCCGCAGCGTGTGCACATACCTTTAGAATTAGGCTATGTGCACACGGTGCGGATTTGGCTGCGGATTGGCCGCTGCGGATTTGCAGCAGTATTCCATCAGGTTTACAGTACCATGTAAACATATGAAAAACCAAATCCGCTGTGCCCATGGTGCAGAAAATACCGCGCGGAAACGCTGCGTTGTATTTTCCGCAGCATGTCAATTCTTTGTGCGGATTCCGCGGCGTTTTTCACCTGTTCCTCAATAGGAATCCGCAGGTGAAATCCGCACAAAAAACACTGGAAATCCGCGGAAAATCCGCAGGTAAAACGCAGTGCCTTTTACCCGCGGATTTTTCAAAAATGGTGCGGAAATATCTCACACGAATCCGCAACGTGGGCACATAGCCTTAGGGTTAGGGTTGGAATTAGGGTTGTGGTTAGGGTTGTGATTAGGGTTATGGCTACAGTTGGGATTAGGGTTAGGGGTGTGGGGGGTTAGTGCTGGAGGTAGAATTGAGGGGTTACCACTGTTTAGGCACATCAGGGGTCTCCAAGCGCAACATGGCGCCACCATTGATTCCAGCCAATCTCGTATTCAAAAAGTCAAATGGTGCTCCCTCACTTCCGAGCCCTGACGTGTGCCCAAACAGTGGTTTACCCCCACATATGGGGTATCAGTGTACTCAGGATAAACTGCGCAACAATTACTGGGGTCCAATTTCTCCTGTTACCCTTGTGAATCTAAAAAAATGCTTGCTAAAACATCATTTTTGAGGAAAGAAAACGTATTTATTATTTTCACGGCTCTGCATTATAAACTTCTATGAAGCACTTGGGGGTTCAAAGTGCTCACCACACATCTAGATAAGTTCCTTTCAGGGTCTAGTTTCCAAAATGGGGTCACTTGTGGGGGGTTTCTACTGTTAAGCCACATCAGGGGCTCTGCAAACGCAACGTGACGCCCACAGAGCATTCCATCAAAGTCTGCATTTCAAAACGTCACTACTTCACTTCCGAGCCTCGGCATGTGCCCAAACAGTGATTTACCCCCACATATGGGGTATCAGCGTACTCAGGAGAAACTGGATAACAACTTTTGCGGTCAAATTTCTCCTGTTACCCTTGGGAAAATAAAAAATTGCAGGCTAAAAGATCATTTTTGAGAAAATAATTTTTTTATTTTATTTTCATGGCTCTGCGTTATAAACTTCTGTGAAGCACTTGGGGGTTCAAAGTCCTCACCACACATCTAGATTAGTTCCTTTGGGGGTCTAGTTTCCAAAATGGGGTCATTTCTGGGGGATCTCCAATGTTTAGGCACACAGGGGCTCTCCAAACGTGACATGGTGTCCGCTAATGATTGGAGCTAATTTTCCATTTAAAAAGCCAAATGGCGTGCCATCCCTTCCGAGCCCTGCCGTGCGCCCAAACAGTGGTTTACCCCCACATATGGGGTATCAGCGTACTCAGGACAAACTGGACAACAATATTTGGGGTCCAATTTCTCCTATTATCCTTGGAAAAATAGGAAATTCCAGGCTAAAAAATCATTTTTGAGGAAAGAAAAATTATTTTTTATTTTCATGGCTCTGCGTTATAAACTTCTGTGAAGCACCTGGGGGTTTAAAGTGCTCAATATGCATCTAGATAAGTTCCTTGGGGGGTCTAGTTTCCAAAATGGGGTCACTTGTGGGGGAGCTCCAATGTTTAGGCACACAGGGGCTCTCCAAACGCGACATGGTGTCCGCTAACAATTGGAGCTAATTTTCCATTCAAAAAGTCAAATGGCGCGCCTTCCCTTCCGAGCCCTGCCGAGTGCCCAAACAGTGGTTTACCCCCACATATGAGGTATCGGCGTACTCGGGAGAAATTGCCCAACAAATTTTATGATCCATTTTATCCTACTGCCCATGTGAAAATAAAAAAATTGAGGCAAAAAGAATTTTTTTGTGAAAAAAAAGTACTTTTTCATTTTTACAGATCAATTTGTGAAGCACCTGAGGGTTTAAAGTGCTCACTAGGCATCTAAATAAGTTCCTTGGGGGGTCTAGTTTCCAAAATGGGGTCACTTGTGGGGGAGCGCCAATGTTTAGGCACACAGGAACTATCCAAACACGACATGGTGTCCGCTAACGATGGAAATAATTTTTCATTCAAAAAGTCAAATGGCGCTCCTTCCCTTCCGAGCCTTACCATGTGCCCAAACAGTGGTTTACCGCCACATGTGAGGTATCGGTGTACTCAGGAGAAATTGCCCAACACATTTTAGGATCCATTTTATCCTGTTGCCCATGTGAAAATAAAAAAATTGTTGCTAAAAGATCATTTTTGTGACTAAAAAGTTAAATGTTCATTTTTTCCTTCCATGTTGCTTCTGCTGCTGTGAAGCACCTGAAGGGTTAATAAACTTCTTGAATGTGGTTTTGTGCACCTTGAGGGGTGCAGTTTTTAGAATGGTGTCACTTTTGGGTATTTTCAGCCATATAGACCCCTCAAACTGACTTCAAATGTGAGGTGGTCCCTAAAAAAATGGTTTTGTAAATTTCGTTGTAAAAATGACAAATCGCTGGTCAAATTTTAACTTTATAACTTCCTAACAAAAAAAAATTTTGTTTCCAAAATTGTGCTGATGTAAAGTAAACATGTGGGAAATGTTATTTATTAACTATTTTGTGTCCCATATCTCTCTGGTTTAACAGAATAAAAATTCAAAATGTGAAAATTGCGAAATTTTCAAAATTTTCGCCAAATTTCCGTTTTTATCACAAATAAACGCAGAATTTATTGACCTAAATTTACCACTAACATGAAGCCCAATATGTCACGAAAAAACAATCTCAGAACCGCTACGATCCGTTGAAGCGTTCCTGAGTTATTACCTCATAAAGGGACACTGGTCAGAATTGCAAAAAGCGGCAAGGTCTTTAAGGTCAAAATAGGCTGGGTCATGAAGGGGTTAATACACATAACTTGTAATAGAGTTTGAAAAATGTTGAATGTGACTGTTGCTGCGTCTTTTTTACATTTCTTATACACATTAGCAAAAATAGTGTAAAAATAATCTGTTGTCAAGCTTAAAGGGATATTATAAAGTTATTAAATTGTTTTAATTGGCTAGGCAGCCTGCAAAAAAAGGAGTTTGCAGTTAACTTGTTTTTTTCCATCTGCTTTCATTCTCTTACAATGAGAGCTTTTATTCCTCATAATGTTTAGCTGGTTTCCATAGAGCTTGACCACCAAAATGTGACCAGATCCTGGCCAAGTGTTTGCAGTAGTTGCATTCCAAGAGAGGAGTTAACTCTTAACATACTTGTCAGCTCTCTACATCAGGTTGATTTCCATACAGCAGTTACCTGTCTCCTCCTCACTCAGCTGCTGACAAGATGCTGTTATAAATCTTGCTCTTATCAATCCTGTAGAATCCTGTAGAATCACAATTCACAGCACTCAGCATGACTCTCACTGTCCTGAGCTATGTGCTTGTTCAAATATCTTATCTCTATGTGTAAGTACAGTGATAGCAATGTAGACGAAGAACAATCTACAAACGTGATACAGCAGAACTGGTGCTGTTCTTTAAATTACTACTAATACACATGTTACAGGTCATACAGCATGGCAAGACTAGTCACAGAAACAAGACACAATATTGAGTGTCTGCAGCAGCAAGGTGTCTTTCTTTAAAAGTTTCCAAAGAAGACTGGGGTTTCAAGATGTGCTGTTCACATTTTTTTTGAGAAACATCGAGAAAGAAGCAATTTTGAAGACATTAGACATAATGATCGGCCAGGAAACTCTAGTACAGCAGATGAAAGACACATCATGCTTACTTCATGTTGAAATCAGAAGATGGCCATCAGCTCAGAACTGTTAGCAGACAGTGGAACCAAACTACAACCATCTACCGTTTGGAGAAGTCTGGCCAGTTCATGGTAGAATAGTGGCCAAGGTCAAGAGACTCAACTATGCATGAAACATAGGGCCTGGGGTGCTGATAAATTACAACAAGTGCTCTGGACTGATGGTGTCCTCAGTTCTAAGAAATATAGGCAGATCCAACATGCAGAACAATCAGGGATGCATCTGATGGGCTACAAATTTATTCTGCAGCAACTCAACAACCCCAAACATCCAGCCAACATCATTGAAGACTATTTCCAGTGTAAAGAAGAATTTGTCTGGGATGACATGAAGCGACAAAAGGATTTATCCAAGCGACATCCACAGAAGATCTGCTGTCAGTTCTCCAAGATGTTTGGAACAATCTTTCTGCTACGTTCCTTCAAAAACTGTGTGCAAGTGACAAGTGTACCTAGAACAATTGATGGCAAAGGACAGTCACCCCAAATTGTGATTTTAGATTTCTCTTTTGTTCAAACACTTTGCATTTTCAAGTGATTAAAATAAGCTATGAACACTTTTATTTTTAAAACAATCTTATATTCAACATTTATTCAAAGCAGAGCTTCCCTGCATAACAGATAAGATCACAATGTACTTTCTGTTAAATAAAGAAAAGGAAACTTAGTTTGAGCAATAAGACCTTTGAATGTGGTTGAGTGAAGAGAACGTCAACGATAATTTGTGGAGTTTTCGGTTTTGTTTAGCAAAGACTAAAATAGTGCAGAGGCCAACTGTGCAGCTAAATAATCACGGAAAATCAAGAAGAAAAGAGGAAGAAAAAGAAATCAGTGAGAAAACGGTAAGGGAAAGAACAAAAGAGGAAGGAAAAACTCTCGGAGGAAAAACTAGACTAGTGACCAGTAAAGTGCCAAGGGCTTGGCACAAGGCCGATGTGGTGCTTATTTTCAACATTTTTTTTGCCAGGACCAGATGGTTCACAGTTCAACGAGACAGACCACCATCCAAAGATAAACTCTTTACTGAACGGTAACTTAACAAGGATTACATATGTACAAGGGATAGCGGATATTTTACAGTTTGACGCCTTCTCCACACAGTATCTTTCCTCTGTAGGACATTCCAGGGCATTCTACAACCACTGTTCCTTCCTACTTCACCACAACCAGGCTTTAATGCTACAGTCCTGATTAACAATTTTCCTTTACTTGTTCAGTGGTTCCACATTCTATTTCTTTCACTACTGGCGCCTGAAACTCCCACTCGGGATTCTTCACTAGTCCCAGTCTCTGTCCTGTTAAGACCCATTTACCTTATGCTCTATAATCCCAAGGTCTCGTGGCTAGGCGTTCTTTCCTAGGATCCATCTCCGGAAGGCCACTCTGTCTCTATTGTTGAGTTAGTGCCTGAATAAGACTAGGGCTTTTATGTTTCTGGTCTTGTTTTTGGTACTGTACAACCAGTGGAAACAAACATTATTCCGTGTGTGATATGAAAAATGTTGTGGCTTCACGTTCCAAGTGCTTCATGTTACTGAGAGCGTGAATCCCTACACCATTCATCCAGAAGAGCATTTGTGAGGTCAGACACTGATGTTGGAATAGAGTACCAGGCTCAAAATCTCTGCTAAAGTTCAACCCAAACGTGTTGGATCGGGTTAAGGTCAGAACTCTATGCGGCTGGTCATGTTCTTCCTCATCAAGCTGCTCCAACCATGTCTTTAGGGACCTTGCTTTCTAAAGTGTTTCACAGTCATTGGCAACAGAAAAGAGCCTTCTCCAAGCTGTTCCCACAAAGATAAAAGCTACAGTTGTTAAGGTTCACTGTAATTGAGGGGTCTAGGATGACCCCTATAAACATCTCCATGGCATTACTTCTTCTTCATCAGACATTGCAATTGGCACAATGCAGTTAGGTTGGTAATGTTCTCCTGGCATTCACCAAATGCAGACTCCTCCATCAGATGCCAAAGAAAGAAGTGTGATCGGTCACTCCATGGAACACATTTCCACTGCTCCAGAGTCCAGTGATTGTGACTTTAAACCACTCCATCCAATACTTGGCATTGGGCTCGGTGATGTAAGGCTTGCATGCAGATGCTCGGCCACGAAGCTCCTGTTGCATAGTGTTTATGCTGATGTTAATGCCAGAGGAAGTTCAGTACTCTGAAACTATTAAGCCAGCAGAGATTTGCTAAAAAAAAAAATTAAGTGTTTTCATTGAGCTAAATTAGTAAAAAAACATTGATTTGGTTGTGAAACCAAATATTTTTCTAAGATGAATCTGTTAGTGAACCTGGAGTGAAGACGAGAGAGGACTAAATATTGTACCTTGTGTCATTCGACATCATAATCAGGGGAGCAGGACCAGTGCGGCATTCCTTCATTATCCCCTTTCTGACATATGACGTACTATCCCGTCAAGGTGGGCCCGTATGACCACCAACGGGATTGTACGTCATGTGTGATCACGGGGGGAGAGTGGCTGATCGCAGCTGGGTGTCAGCTGACTATCGCAGCTGACATACGGCACTATGTGCCAGGAGCTGTCACGGACCGCCCTTGGCACATTAACCCCCGGAACACCGCAATCAAACATGATCGCAGCATTCCAGCAGTATAGACAAGCATCGCGCAGGGAGGGGGCTCCCTGCGTGCTTCCCTGAGATCCTTGGAGCAATGCGATGTGCTCGCATTGCTCCGAGGGTCTCCTACCTCCTTCTCCCTGCAGGCCCTGGATCCAAAATGGCCACGGGCTACTTCCGGGTCCTGCAGGTAGGTGGCTTTCCAGCGCCTGCTCAGAGCAGGCACTGGTAAGCCTGCAGCAGTGCACGTCAGATCGCTGATCTGACACAATGCTGTGCAAAGTGTCAGATCAGCGATCTGACCCTATAACATGATGCCCATCCTGGGGCAATGTTATAGTCTAAAAAAAATATTCAGATATGTAAAAAAAAAAAAAAAAGTATAATATATAATAATCATTATTTTTGCATCACTTTATTCTGAGGACTATAACTTTTTTATTTTTTCGCTGATGATGCTGTATGGCGGTTCGTTTTTTACGGGACAAGATGACTTTTTCAGCGGTACCATGGTTATTTATATCCGTCTTTTTGATCGCGTGTTATTTTACTTTTTGTTTGACGGTATGATAATATAACGGGTTTTTTTGCCTCTTTTTTTTTTCCCCGGTGTTCACTGAAGGGGTTAATTCGTGGGACAGTTGAATAGGTTGGGTCATTACGGACGCGGAGATGCTAAATATGTGTACTTTAATTGTGTGTTTTTTTAATGGAAACAATATATAAAAAGAATAAAACTGCTTTATCAATTTTATGAAACGTGGAATGGTATAAACGCCCCTCCCAAAAGAAATTCTTGAATAGCTGTTTTTTGGTCATTCTGCCTCACAAAAATCGAAATAAAAAGCGATCAAAAAATGTCACGTGCCCGAAAATGTTACCAATAAAAACGTCAACTCGTTCTGCAAACAAAAGACCTCACATGACTCTGTGGACCAAAGCATGGAAAAATTATAGCTCTCAAAATATGGAGATGCAAAAACTATTTTTTGCAATAAAAAGCGTCTTTCAGTGTGTGACGGCTGCCAATCATAAAAATCTGCTAAAAACCCCACTATAAAAGTACCATAAATCAAACCGCCCTTCATCACCCCCTTAGTTAGGGAAAAATCATAAAATTAAAAAAATGTATATATTTCCATTTTCCCATTAGGGTTGGGGTTGGTGCTAGGGTTAGGGTTGGGGTTGGGACTAGGGTTAGGACTAGGGTTAGGGCTAGGGTTGGGGTTGGGGCTAGGGTTCATGTTGGGGCTAAAGTTGGGGTTAGGGTTACAGTTAGGGTTGGGGCTAAAGTTAGGGTTGGGGTTAAATTTATGGCTAGGGCTAAAGTTAGGGTTGGGGTTTGGATTACATTTACGGTTGGGATTAGGGTTAGGGGTGTGTCAGGGTTAGTGGTTTGGTTAGGGTAATGGTTGGGATTAGTGTTAGGGGTGTGTTGGATTTAGGGGTGTGGTTAGGGTTGGGATTAGTGGTGTGTTGGAGTTAGGGGTGAGGTTGGGATTAGGGTTAAGGGCATGTTCGGATTAGGGGTGTGGTTAGTGTTATGGTTAGAGTTGGGATTAGGGTTAGGGGTGTGTTTGGGTTAGAGGTGAGTTTGGGTTAGGGTTTCAGTTAGAATTGGGAGTTTCCACTGTTTAGACACATCAAGGGCTCTCCAAACGCAACATGGCGTCCGATCTTAATTCCAGCCAATTCTGCGTTAAAACAGTAAAGTAAAACAGTGCTCCTTCCATTCCGAGGTCTCCCGTGCGCCCAAACAGGGATTTACCCCAACAAATGGGGTGTCAGCGTACTTAGGACAAATTGGACAACAACTTTTGGGGTCCAATTTCTCCTTTTACCCTTGGGAAAATACAAAACTGGGGGCTAAAAAACCCTTTTTGTGGGAAAAAAGGTTTTTTATTTTCACGGCTCTGCGTTATAAACTATAGTGAAACACTTTGGGATTCAACGTTCTCACAACACATCTAGATAAGTTCCTTGGGGGGTCTAGTTTCCAATATGGGGTCACTTGTGGGGGGTTTCTACTGTTTAGGTATATCAGGGGCTCTGCAAATGCAATGTGACGCCTGCAGACCATTCCATCTAAGTCTGCATTCCAAATGGGGCTCCTTCCCTTTCGAGCTCTGCCATGCGCCCAAACGGTGGTTCCCCCCACATATAGGGTATCAGCATACTCAGGAGAAATTGGACCCCAAAAGTTGTCCAATTTGTCCTGTTACCCTTGGGAAAATACAAAACTGGGGGCTAAAATATATTTTTGTGAAAAAAAAAGAATTTTTATTTTCACGGCTCTGCGTTATAAACTGTAGTGAAACACTTGGGGGTTCAAAGCTCTCACAACACATCTAGATAAGTTCCTTAGGGGGGTCTACTTTCCAAAATGGTGTTACTTGTGGGGGGTTTCAATGTTTAGGCACATCAGGGGCTCTCCAAACGCAACATAGCGTCTCATCTCAATTCCAGTCAATTTTGCATTGAAAAGTCAAACGGCGCTCCTTCCCGTCCAAGCTCTGCCATGCACCCAAAAAGTGGTTTACCCCCACATATGCAGTATTGGCGTACTCAGGACAAATTTTTCAACATCTTTTGTGGTCCATTTTCTCCTTTTACCCTTGGTAGAAAAAACAAATTGGAGCTGAAGTTAATTTTTTGTGAAAAAAAAAGTTAAATGTTATTTTTTTTTTAAACATTCCAAAAATTCCTGTGAAACACCTGAAGGGTTAATAAACTTCTTGAATGTGGTTTTGAGCACCTTGAGGGGTGCAGTTTTTAGAATGGTGTCACACTTGGTTATTTTCTATCATATAGACCCCTCAAAATGACTTCAAATGAGATGTGGTCCCTAAAAAAAAATGGTGTTGTAAAAACGAGAAATTGCTGGTCAAATTTTAACCCTTAACTCCCTAACAAAAAAAAAATTTGTTCCAAAATTGTGCTGATGTAAGGTAGACATGTGGGAAGTGTTACGTATGAAGTATTTTGTGTGACATATCTTTGTGATTTAAGGGCATAACAATTCAAAGTTCGAAAATTGCTAAATTTTCAAAATTTTCTCCAAATTTCAGTTTCTTTTGCAAATACACGCAGGTAATATCAAAGAAATTTTACCACTGTCATGAAGTACAATATGTCTCGAGAAAACAATGTCAGAATCATCAGGATCCGTTGAAGCGTTCCAGAGTTATAACCTCATAAAGGGACAGTGGTCAGAATTGTAAAAATTGGCCCGGTCATTAACGTGCAAACCACCCTTGAGGGTAAAGGGGTTAAGGCATCTTCATGATTTTGCCCACGTGGTCTCCAGACCAACCTCCTGTTATCATCGCTCCCACTGCTCTATTCCAGCCTCCTTTCTCCATCTGGAGACCATGTGGGTAACGACATGAAGAGGCATTCACAAGAAAAAGTCCCACCTGTCCCACTCCTGCAATTGCACAGGGAGCTGCTGGCAGCAGATCTTGATGATTTGCCCAAATTCAGAACATTCCTCAGAAAACTATTATTAACCTCATTTATTACTATCCAAGGATGTAAGTGCAGGTCTCTGCTTGTGGCTCTTATACTCAATACTGAATATATAGATGACATTTTTGCTTCCGTTTTTTCATCATTTGCATATCATTAACATGCCTATCCATCCTCCCATAATTCCCAGACTTTTCCTCCTTGGTGTTGTAATTTGTGTTGAAAAGTGTATATTAATTCTGTCATCAAATTTAAACATCTAACCTAGGAATACATGAGGCACAGCTAAGAACCAGAAAATATCCCTCAAGTTTTGCAGAGGAACATTCTAATCATGGCTATGTGAAAACTGTACATTTAGTCTGGGATCTGCTTACCTGTCACTGGAATTGTTAATGACAATTCCCAAAAGACTCTCCAAAGCTTACGGAGTTGTCGCAGCTGGTCATGAAGCTGCCTGAAGATTGATCACTTCTTGTCCTGCTCTTTTAATCCTGGAGCAGCTGCTCATGCAGAAGTGTACTATTTCACAACAACAGCCATTCACTGAATGGGAAACCATGTAGTATAAAAATGGCCAAAGAGGAACTACTGTTACAGTGCAAATTGCCTCTTCAGAAAGGTAGAGAACTTGAACTCTATAGCGCCACCTGTTGGAATCAGTAATCCTGCAAGTCACTATCGACCCTTTAACGACTCTTGCAATATGACTTTGCATAAAAGCCAATCTCAATTTGCAGACGAGTGTTTCAGTGTTTTGCCCCTCATCAGTACAAAGTATGAGAACTGATTTCCCAAGGTGAGAGGCTCTGGACTGAGGTCTAAGGGGTAATGTTTCTACTTGTAGAGAGTGACATACCAGCTTTTATCCTAAGTCATGTTACAAAACTTCTTAAAAGGTTGATATGGACTTGTAGGATTGCTGCTTCCAACAGTTGGCGCTATAGAGTTCAAGTCCTCTTCCTCTCTGAAGAGTAATTTTGCATATTACATTTCCCAGAGGAACGTTGCACGGTGAATAAGGCTCCTTACATGCCAGGGCCGGTATGTCACTCTCCACAAGGAGAAACCTTACCGCTTAGATGTCAGTCCAGAGCCTCTTACCTAGCCAAATCAGTTCTTATACTTTGCACTGGAGAGGGACAATAACTCGAAACACCGTGTCTGCAAATTGGGATTCTGATTTGGCTTTTATCCTAAGTCATATTGAAAGATTCCATAAAGGGTCGATCTTGTAGGATCACTACTTTCAATAAGTGGTGCTATAGAGTTCAAGTCCTCTTCCTCTCTGAAGAGGCAATTTGCATATTAAATTTCCAAGAGGAGCATAAGCCTCCTTACATTGGAATGCCAGGACTGGTATGTCACTCTCCACCACAAGTAGAAAATGTTACCCCTTAGACCTCAGTCCAGAACCTCTTACGTAGCCAAATCAGTTTCTTCTACTTTGCATCGACAAGGTGCAAAGACTCTGAAACACCTTGAGTGCTGTCTCTTGGCCTTCTGGCATTGCCACTCCGGTGGCTTAAGCTGGTTGCTGCTTTTGGGGGACAGCCAGGAGGGATTACGAGGGAGATCCTGGAAGCTGTGGATGATGGGAGACCAGCTTCAATTCTCTGGGACCGGTGATACCCGGGTCAAAAATGGATTCAGGATTGATATAGCTGAACATAAGATAAGTTGCATTTTTCTCGGGGATATTTGGTCAACATGGTATTTTATGACATCCTGAAGATTCAGAAACCTGAGATATGCCTGTAGGAGTTCAGGCGGGAAGGCAGGTATGTGCTGGTGCTATTTTCTATGGCTGCTTGCCAAAATTTGTTTACTGCTCTGAAAAATGGAGTTGCGAATCCTTTGCTGTAAGGTCTTACCTTTACTGTGCGTTACTCTAAGGGTATGTTTCTATGTGGTGTACAGCCGCCGTGTCCAGATGTTACAGCATAGTGGATGGGATTTTATGAAATCCCATCTCCAGTATGCGTGCAAAAACGCAGGTGGCAGACCTGCGTTTACGCACATGCTGCGCGTCTTTATAGACCACAGCATGTCTATTTATCTTGCGGAGATGCATGGGCTCCTCAAGATAAATTGCACCATTCTATTTATAGGATGAAGTGATTCCGCATGTGTTCACTGCGCGTACAAAACTCGGCAGCACTTTGGACGGAGCGGGGATCCACTGCGTTCAAAGCGCTGCCGGTACGCCATGTGGAAACATACCCTAAGGTACCCACTTGTCGTTTTTATGCACATCCTTTTGTTTCCCTGGATGACATTACTTTATTTTTAAAGAGACATTGCATTCATGTTCTGTACTCCCACAGGGTCCTGAATGGAGAAGGGCTCTAGACCGGGAAGTACAATTTTTTGTGAGATTTGGGATGGATCCCTAAATTCCAGGAGGCCATCCATTACCCCCCAATTAATTTTTCAGTTGGGAAGAATAATGTTTTTTTGTTTTTCCTGGATGCCTCGATGTACTGCAGGAGGTGTAAGAATATCAGGCATACCGAGGATAGTTGCGGGAGATGGCAACTTGCAGGAATTGCAATGGTTCTGGCCATATGGCGAAAGACTGCACAAATCCTATTATGTGCAATGCTTGCAGTGAGGAGGGCCATAAGTATCGGGACTGAAAGGCCAGCACCAGTCCTAGATATTATGCTGAAGTCTCAGGTGGGGCGCCAGTGACCCCTGCTGCTGTTCTTGACATTCCACAGGTTACAGTCCCAGAGTCCTCAATGAGGAACTTCAGCCTCCTGAAATCATTAATGCACATGAGAAGGTCCTACCCCAGCCCAGAGGTGGTGAGTTTGGAACTTGCTGAAATTGATTCTAAGCTCCCTCATCAGAATGATGTCTGTGGGGAGGGGGAGTTGGACGCTTCTCTTGGTAAGTCCCTCAGTGTCGGACAGTTTTGGAGGTCAAGGTGCCTTCACTTCGGCGAGGTCCTCCAAAGTCAAGGAGCCCAGAAACTTCCTGTAAGAAGCCCAGAACAGATTGAGCAGACACAGGTGAAGATTGTGCAAGTCTGGTGAGTGAACGCAGTTACCCACAGAATGTCTTCTCTACTGACACCAATGCTTTTTAGGCATTCTCGCAGACGTAAAGAGATTTGAGGAGTTGCAATACCAGATGGAAGACAAAAATGGCAGAAGAAGAAGTGGCCTGTTTGTCGGCATGTATATAACACCATCATGTTATGGCTCCCCAAGCTGATTGGGGCATTGTGTCCCTGAATGTCAAGCAAATTAGATCCAATCCCAGGAGGGAAATGATCCTAGATTACATCAAACAGATGAATGCTCATATCTTTTGTCTTCAGGAATGAGGGATTGTGGACTCTCCAAGTGATAAGGACTGGCCTTAGGGTACCGTCACACAGTGCCATTTCGATCGCTACGACGGTACAATTCGTGACGTTCCAGTGATATCCATACGATATCACTGTGTCTGACACGAAGCAGCGATCAGGGATTTGGAACTTTCTTTCGTTGCTGGATCTCCCGCTGTCATCGCTAGATCGGTGTGTGTGACACCGATCTAGCGATGCGTTCGCTTGTAACCAGGGTAAACATCGGGTTACTAAGCGCAGGACCGCGCTTAGTAACCCGATGTTTACCCTGGTTACCAGCGTAAAAACAAACAAACCGCACATACTTACATTCCGGTGTCCGTCAGGTCCCTTGCCGTCTGCTTCCCGCACTCAGTGACTGCCGGCTGTAAAGTGAAAGCAGAGCACAGCGGTGACGTCACCGCTGTGCTTTCACTTTACGGCCGGCAGTCACTGAGTGCGGGAAGCAGACGGCAAGGGACAGACACCGGAATGTAAGTATGTGCTGTTTGTTTTTTTTTTATGCTGGTAACCAGGGTAAACATCGGGTTACTAAGCGCGGCCCTGCGCTTAGTAACCCGATGTTTACCCTGGTTACCCGGGGACCTCGGCATCGTTGGTCGCTGGAGAGCTGTCTGTGTGACAGCTCCCCAGCGACCACACTACGACTTACCTACGATCACGGCCAGGTCGTATCGCTGGTCGTGATCATAGGTAAATCGTATAGTGTGACGGTACACTTACGGACAGCATGTATGGTGCGGCTCATGTGTTAATACAAATGATGGTGTAGGGATATTAATGGGTGACAGGAAGATTAGATTAGATAGCTACACGGTGGTAGAAGTGGGTAGATGTACAAATGCACATGTTAACTATCGGAGGTGGTGGTTTAGAATTATTAATGTGTACTGTCCATCAGGGAAGGACAAAAAAAGGAGAGTCTGGCACTTTTTAAAAAAACTAATTCTGTCTCTCCCAGGCAAAATGCCTACAGTTTTAGTTGGGGACTTTAATTGCAACACAGAAGGGAATTGTGACATAACTGGTAAAAAGTTATCCAATCCCATTTCTGATTTCCCCCTACTAGATGCTGTTGTTCTTGCATCCAACCACCACTGACATACCATGCTCATAGGTGTGGTATTGTATCCAGAATAGATTAAATGTTAATTTCCAAAAATATTTTGCGTATGAATTTTGAACAAAATGTTGCACCTTTTTCTGATCATGAGTGTTTGAGCGGTGTGTTTAGTACGGTTGATGACCGTGTGTATGGGGGTGGTGTATGGAAGTTGAATTGAAGAATGTTAGAAGATGAGGATGTGATGAATGAATTGAAAATAAAGTATAAGAGTGGAGAGGGTGTAAGAGAAATTTTACATGTGTGCTTCAATGATGGGACTGGGTTAAGGTATGTTGCAAAAAATTCTTCAAACAGTGGGGCTATAAAAACTTGCTATTTTATAGCAGATTTAATGATTTTGTCACAACCCACAAGGGTCAGTCCAGCGGACGGCACAACAAACACCAACAAGGGGACGGGAAAAGGGGGAGGAAGGCCCTAATATTAAGGAACAAGCCTGTGCCTATCCCTAGGCTCCCCTAATTCCCTATGTGGGTCCTTCCCCCTGCCGCCATCACGTACCAGGTCCCTAGTTGTCACCTCACTAAACCCTGGCTAGTGCACTGTTCAGCAAGGAGGCTAGCTTCACCACTGCAGATGGTACAAACACAGGGGATAGTGACAAACGCGAGACAGACAAGGTAAATAAACATGTAACTTAGCTCCAGGCTCCGCTGCCAAGCTCCACACTGCAGAGGATATGGAAACAAGACCCCGAACTCCACAAAAGTAGCAGATTCAGCGCTGACACCAGAGAGCTGCAACTGCAAAGCTGGTTTACATGGAAAACTCTATCACCAACAGTCAGCTGATGCATCAGGTGACTATTTAAAGGATGGTGGGAGTGGTCACCACCCACATCAGCTGACCAGCAGCGCAGCAGCTGCCAGCAAGGAAACTGACATTAACCCTTGCTGTCCAAAAGGGAAATCCATGCTTAAATTAAAGCAGAACCAGAGCTGTCACAACTTCCACAAAATGCTTTGTGACAGATTTAAACAGGTTAAGAAAGTGTGGAGCAAGTGGGATAAATGTGTCTGACGTGCTGGTTGAGAAGAAGAATTAATTAAAGCGTTATGGATGAAAAAGGAAAATAAACTATTTATTGTACCAAAATAGAACATCTTGAAAAAAATGAGAAGTATACAAGGTTCTTTTTTAAGAAAATGAATGGGAAGAATGTTGATATGATTGAAGTCCTGAATAGGAACGGTTTGTGTGTGTCAGATGAGAATGTGATAAAGGAAGTGAATGGCTTCTATAACAAGTTATTTGATAAAAAAAATGATTGATTCTGGTCTTGTTACAGAAGTGCTGAGTGGGTTAGAGAATAAGTTGGATAGCGGTGAATCTAATATATTGAATGAGGATACGATTATGGATGAAGTGGAAAACTTGATGAAGAGTGCTAAAAAGAATAAGACACCGGGTAAAGACGGATTGCTGGTAGAATTCTATGTCAAAGCAAGAGATGTTCTGGGGGAAAATATGACTGAGATATGTAAGTGAATGTGGGAGAATAGTAAGATGTGTGGATCTCCTCATACCTCACCAACCGCACATTTAATGTTTCCTACTCCCATACAACCTCTTCATCTCGCCCCCTCTCTGTTGGTGTCCCTCAAGGCTCTGTCCTAGGACCTCTTCTTTTCTCAATCTATATCCTTGGCGTGGGACAAGTCATAACATCCTATGGCTTCCAGTACCATCTATATGCCGATGACACTCAGATCTACCTCTCTGGCCCAGATGTCACCTCTTTGCTCTCCAGAATCCCAGAATGTCTATCAGCCATATCCTCCTCCTTCTCCTCTCGCTTCCTCAAGCTCAATGTTGACAAAGCCTAACTAATTATCTTTGCTCCATTTCGCACATCTTTCCTACCTGATCTATCTATCACAATAAATTAATTCACACTTTCCCCCGTCCCATTAATCCGCTGCCTCGGAGTTACCTTTAACTCTGCCCTGTCCTTTAAGCTGCACATCCAAGCTCCCGCCACCTCCTGTCGCCTCCAGCTCAAAATTTTTTCCAGAATCTGTCCTTTACTCAACCCTCACTCTACCAAAATGCTTGTGCATGACCTAATCATCTCTCGCCTTGACTACTGCAACATCCTCCTTTGTGGCCTACCCTGTAACACTCTCGCACCCCTCCAGTCTGTCCTTAACTCTGCTGCCCGACTAATTAATCTCTCTCCTCGCTACACTCCTGCTTCCCCTCTTTGCAAATCCCTTTACTGGCTCCCATTCCCTCAGCGAATCCAGTTTAAACTACTAACACTGACCGACAAAGCCATCCATAACCTTTCTCCTCCACATATTTCCATACTAATCTCTCAATATCTTCCCTCACGTAATCTCCAGTGCTCTCAAGACCTCCTCCTCTCCTCTACGCTTATTCGCTCCTCACCCAACCGCCTCCAAGACTTCTCCCGAATATCCCCCATCATCTGGAATTCTCTGCCCCAACACGTCCGACTATCCTCCACATTTGCATCCTTCAAACGGAACCTGAAAACCCATCTCTTCAAAGAAGCTTACAACCTGTAATGACCATATGACCACCTCAACACTACCGGAGCTACTACAACCCCCGACCTACTATCTCCTTCCCCACAATCCTGTAGAATGTAAGCCCGCAAGGGCAGGGTCCTCTCCCCTCTGTATTAGTCTGTCATTGTTAGTTCGTTTACTGTAAGTGATATTTGTATTTTGATGTAACCCCTTCTCATGTACAGCACTATGGAATTAATGGTGCTATATAAATAAATAATAATAATAATGTGTGAATCTATGAGGGTGTGGTTGTGCTGGTGTGTAAGAAAGGTGAGAGAAAATGATTAGAGAATTGGTGACCTATAACATTGTTGAATTCAGATTACAAAATCCACAGCAAATTGTTGGAAAATCATATGCGTGAGGTGATTGGTCGTGTTGTGGTTGAGGATCAAGTGTGTGCTTTGCCTGGAAGGAGTATGAGTGATTGGAGACTTCATGGTGAGGAAACAGAAGTGTGTGGTTCTTTAAATTGATTTTGAGAAGGCATCTGATAGGGTTTCGCAGGTTCTGGAAAGAATGGGTTTTCCTAAAAAAATTGTGATTTGGGATAACGTCTTTGTATGATCATGTGTCAAGTGAGTTTCTTGTTAATGGGTGGATGAGTGAGAAAGTGAATATTATGTCTGATGTAAGGCAGGGGTGTCCCATGTCCCCTGTCTTGTTTGTATGTGGGATTGAACCTTTGTTATGTTTGACGTGATAAAATGATGCGAGGATTGTTGGTATCTGGGAAGGTTGGTAAACATATTAAAGTTTTTGGATATATGGAAGATGTGAATGTAAGTGTTGCGTCTATGAGTAAGGTTAAGTTGCTTTTGGATTTTTTCTGTGGTGGGTCTGACTTTAGAGTGAATTAGAATAAAAGGAGTTTTAAATGTTCTGGGATGACAGGGTTAAAATACAGGGGTTAAAGTGTGAGGAGGGTGCTATCAAAGTGCGGGGGTATTATTTAATAAGGATTTTGAAGGTTAGGAGAGCTGGGTGGAGTGTGGATGGAGGCTGGACAGACATCTGTCTGAGATGGGTTATTGAATCCTGCATTGAGCAGGAGGTTGGACACAATGACCCTGGAGGTCCCTCCGAAGTCTAACATTCTTTGATTCTATGAAGATTTTGATAATAAAATTGGAGATTCTGCCAATTTTGCTTTTTATTACGACAGCATTTTCCACCGTCTGCTCGAAAAATCAAGAGTACAGAAGATAGCTTTTACAGTACCGTACCTTTCTCTGGAGCAGTAAAACAGAGAAACTTGAGAGAGAGTCTTTCTAGGTTATCCTTGATTTATAAATTAGACAGCAAAGGCGGTGGTGGTTCTGATGCAGAGGGCATTTGGAAGTTTAAAAAATGGCGTCATCTGATGAAGTATCAGTGAGTTAATTGATGTTTAGCGATAGGGTCTTGTTTTTCCTAGAGATTTTAGGATGTCTTTTTGGTGTATACCTTTGATTTGTTATACTAGAATAAGTATGAACCATGAGGATGAGAAGATGAAACAACGACGTTTTAGTAGATGAGCTTAAAATGAGTTGTTTATAACTAACCTGAATGGTTTTAAAAAGAAGAAAAAAAAAGAAACACCGTGTCTGAAAATTGAGATTCTGATTTGGGTTTTATCCTACGTCATATTGCAAGGCTTGTTAAAGGGTCGATTATGACTTGTAGAATCGCTGCTTCCAACCGGAGGCTCTATAGAGTTCTAGACCTCTTCCTCTCTGAAGAGACAATTTGCATATTTAATTTCCCAGAGGAGCATTGCACCGCTACTTACATTGGCATGCCAGAGCTGGTATGTCACGCTACACAAGGAGAAACGTTACTGTTACAGTGACACTTTACTCCATGCTATACATGAGGGTCCGTAGCCTTGTACCCATCTCAATAATTTCCATATCCCAGAAGGACAACCTTGCTCATCTTTCTCTGTGTAGCACATGTTCAGACAAGCAGCAGTATAGAGCAGATTATACAACAGTACTGAGCAGTGTAGTTGTGAATCCTGCACTGGGATGTGATCTATCACTATTAGTTGCAGCCCCATCTGCTCGCCTCTTCATATTCTCACTCTGCTCTTCCGTCTTCACTCTCCATAGGCTTTAATAGACAAGTATAAATAAATACTTCAGTGAGATAGGAGTTCATCATATTTTGTGCTGAACAGCTTTTACCTGTTTATCTGAGCATTACTGAATTGATTACTTATTTGTTGACTCTAGTGTCTACATCCCACACATAACATGTTTATACTGTTGTCATATGATCTGGAATGTTGTCTTAAATGCTTCATAGCCTTGTGGCTATTGTAGTGCTATACTGCTGTCCCCTTTTCTCTCCATGCAGGGACACTGGCTTACTCATCGCCCCCCCATTGTGATGTGGTCCCGGCATGCTCCTGCCTCCTTCATCCTCTGTGCATGCCTCATTGTGTCCTGGCGGCTTGCCTAGGGCGCATATGTGCATGCTCCCATGTTCTTAAACGGGCAGCATGCGCACATGGCAAATGCTCCCAGCAACTGCAGGGAGACATTTAGGTTAATGTGTGTTCTCCTGCAAGGTGTCTCCCAGCCAATAGCTTGAATACATCTTATATATAAGGCACCTTCCCCTATTGGGAGGTGTCTGAGCAACCCCTATAGTTCGGTTAGGTGTTTTTGGTGTGCAATGTTGCCAGGTCCCCCTTCCCTAGTCTATTAGTGTCCTGTATCCCATATCCTGTGTTAGTCTACCATAGTTAGTCCTTGTTTCCTGTGATTGCTTTAGTGGTGTCGAAATCTCTAAACAGTGTCTGTGGTACCTGTACTCCATGGCCGCATCGGTGGCACCTGTTTGTCACTCATGGGCCTGAATACAGAGGCCAGAACTGTGATCCTATCCCTGTGACCTTCAAGTCTGCACTGTGCAAATCTGTCCCTGTGGCCACCCTATCTGCACAGGGAGAACCTGTACCAATGGCCTTCTGGCAGCGCACAGTGAGAACTTATCCCAAGTGGCTGGCCTGCTTTGTCTGAGAATCTGATAGAACGTCTTCCCTTTGGAGTGGCACCTGGCAGGTACCAGCTGCACAAGTCTGACCACACCACTAGATGATCTAGGGAAAACCAAAGTGGCTGCTTAATCATGCCCCTCCAGAGTAAGTCCGGTCTGTGGGTCCACAGTGTTTCCATGAACCACATGCACCACCTAGGAGCGTTAGTTTGCTCAGGCCATGAATCCCACTGATGTCAAGACTACCCAGGCCGCAGAGCTCTATCAAGAGATCTCCCATCAGCATGATCAGCAAGAATTTTTTTTGTCATATCTAAGGACTGTAAAAAGCCATTTTGATGCTGTAAGCCTGTAACCATGGCCGCTTCTTCTGCTCCAGCTCAAAGTGTCGCTGCTACGGACAAATCTACTATGCCTGTGATCTATACCCATGGACCTAATCTTTGTTTATCGGCTCCACCAAGATTCAACAGAGACCCTAAGGAGTGTCTTGTAGTGATGAGCGAGTATACTCGTTGCTCGGGTTTTCCCGAGCACGCTTGGGTGATCTCCGATTATTTGTTATTGCTCAGAAATGTCATTTTCATCGCCTCAGCTGCATGATTTACGGCTGCCAGATACGCTGAATACATAAGAGGAATACCTGTTTGTTAGGGAATTCCCACATGTATTCAGCCTGTCCAGCAGTCGTAAATCATGCAGCTGAGGTGATGAAAACTAAATCTCCGAGGTATAACCAATACTCGGAGATCACTTGGAGCGTGCTCGGGAAAACCCGAGCAACAAGTATACTCGCTCATCACTAGTGTCTTGGGTTCCTGAACCAGTACACCATACATTATGAACTTTTGGTCCATCAATTCCTGACTGATTGGGTGAAGGTGAGATTCCTGATGTCCCACCTTGCTGGAGAAGCATTAGCATTGATTAACCACTTGTATGTGAGAGTGGATCCTGTGACAATGAACCTTCTGGCCTTCCTGGGACTTTTCGGAAGGTATTTGACGAACTTGATCATGCTTCCTCCACTGCATCCTCTCTACTGAGAATACGTGAAGGAGAAATCTGTGAGCCAGTATGCCGTCCAGTACCACACCTTGTTTTCCGAGCTGGGATGGAAAGATGATGCTTTGATAGTCGCCATGATAGCTGAGTTGGCAGGACGTGACATTCCAACCTCTCTGGACGAATTAAACTCCCTGGCAATCCGAATTGACCTCTGGTTTCAAGAGTGAACCAAAGAGGTGGCTTGTGAGAGGAGACTGGCACGTCTAGCTCGGTCCTTCCAAAGACCACTCTTTTCTCAGCCTCCTGAAACATCTGTAATGGCCAAACCCATGCAGGTCAATTGTGTTAGGCTGGCAGAGCAGCAGCCAGAGAGTGGTCATGCCAAGGGAGTGTGCTTCGGCTACAGTAGCATGGACCACTTTAATTGTGACTGTCCTAAAAGGTCAAAATTCCTAAACCTAGGGCCTGTGGTTGAAGCTTCCCTAGGTGTGAGAGGAGGTTTTTCACCACTGACTTTGAAGGTTTCAGTGTCCTTTAGAGGTGTCCGCTTCAACAAAACAGCCTTCCTTGACTCTGGTGCAGCGGAACATTTTCTACAGCAAGCCATGGTGGATCGGTATCGTTTTCCCGTCCAATGCCTCATCTGTTCAGGGGAAGGACCTCCCTGAAATTGTTCAAGTCATCACAGAACCAGTAGAGCTACAAATCGGAGCACTCCATTCAGAGACAATTCACACTATGGCCATTAAAAACATAACTTGCTATAAAGTATGTTCCGATATACAACCAGTTAATTCTTGAATCGATATACGGCATCAGAAATATATAGAAAAGAGATGAAAAAAAAATCCAAAAGTAGAAAACTGCAAGATGTTCTCTAATTCTCCCACAGTCTCCAGGGGAGGATCTGCTTTAAATTATGACTGAGCATATGTATTTATTATGAGTTTATAGCATATGTGCTTAGAATGGTTATCTACGCCATCATAAAGCTCAAGAAGCAACACAAGAATGGGGGCGATCATCGAATGCATCCCGCATCTTCCGGTAAGACGGCACCGTATAGCCCGTTCCTATCGAAAACATATATATCATTTTTTTTTTTAGCAATATTGAAATATTGCTTGATTCCTGCTTGGCGGTAGCTTTATGGCTGTCAATATATATTATCCTTGAAATGAGCCAGATCATCTATCTCTTCCTTCTTAAAGCAATTGGCCAAGACCCCCTTAGGGCACGCTGTTTTACATATGCCAGATTGCCTATATGTCCCCGTAATGCACGATGCTTGAGAGATACAGAACAATTTCCTTCATTTACTTCCTGATTGCTTTTTCGTAATGAAGAAATCCCCAAAATTGTTTTTTTTTTTTTCTTTTCCGTCCCTACTTTATAAACGCAACGAAACGTCTCTCGGCTGCTTATCGTTTGCTTTATTATCAGCAGGTGGCACTGCTCAGTTTCCAATGTCTTCAGTGGGTGTCTTGATTTAACAGGCAGCACGTGCGTCGAGAGGAGCATGGTTTAAAAAGCTGGCATCTTTTCTATTCTTCGCAGTTTTCTCCGAGGAATCACTAGCGTCCCACTCGTTGGAGGGAGAGGAAAAAAAAAGTCACCTATAAAAAAAAAATGGTGATGGAATTAGAAAGGGTAGAAGGTACAGCACACAAATGACTGAATTCGACCATCTACCTGCTTCAACTTGGTAAGTTTGCACGCTATATAGTATCGAAGTTTAAGGATAAAGCTAAGTGTTTTTGCTGCAGGTTTTTGATTTTTGCAAATTTTCAGCGGCATTTTACGCCGAAATCTCATGCGCACACTTTTTTTTTTTTTGTCGTCAGTATTTTGTGCTTTGCATGTTTTTTTGGACATAGGGCACGTCACTTTTTTCAGCGTTTCTCATCCCTTGACTTTGAGTGGGTGGTGAAAAAACAAGGAAAATACACTTTTTTTTCCAGTATCTTTCCTGCCAAGAGATCAGGTTTTGCTGCAGTAAAAAAACCAAAGCTGAGAAAATGCATAGCGTGAACTTAGCCTTATTCTACATTCCCGCGGTGAGTTTTTGATGGTGCAGATTTTCTTCCCTTTTTTTCTCTCTCGAAAAAAGTGGGAAAAAAAAAAAAAATCACGGTGGGAATAGTAGTTAAGTCGCTGTTAATATTTTTCTGAGCAATGTTCTGCTTCACTATGGATTAATAACTTTAGTAATCGTTTTTGTTTGTTTTTTTTCTTTTAGAAAAAGGTAAACCGCTCGATCATAAAGTCCCCGCGTTGGCCATCGCAGGCAGGTGATATCGACCCAGCTCCAATTTGACAGATGTTGACAGCCAAAATGTTCAAGCCGGGTCAGTCTGACCATAAACTGTCAGCGGTGGTCCCCATCAAAGAGACCGTCCCCGAAAAGAAAGAGGTCGAGCTGATACTTGTAAAGGAACAGAACGGAGTCCAGTACACGAATAACGCAATCATTGACCCCGACGCCTCTGGGAAATACGAGACCCCCGTGGTCCAGGAAGAAGAGGAGGAACGAGAGCACTGGGGCAAGAAAATAGACTTTCTTCTATCGGTGGTTGGGTTTTCGGTGGATCTGGCAAATGTCTGGAGGTTTCCCTACCTGTGCTATAAAAATGGAGGAGGTAAGAATGAGACCTTTCAGAATTTGAATGAAAACCATTAATGATCATTTTTGTACATTTTTATACAATACATAGGCATAAAATTTTATAATTTTGGGGGATCATTCCCTAAGTGATATTTGCTATTCTTTCTAATAATAAAGAAAATCTTAGAAACTTTGATTATATTCTCAGACGTAGAGATTATATATATATATATATATATATATATATATATATATATATATATATATATATATATATTTTATTTCTTACATTTTTTTTCTTTAATTTGCAATTGGGTTTCATTACCAAGTAAACGCCATTTGCCTTCAGTTTCTTCAGGCTGCACTGTCCGTTGCTGGCTGCATATGAAGAGTTAACTGAGCGTCCATCAGCGAGCTCCCTATGATTGTCTCTTTTATGTCTTTTTCTGAGCTCCTCTCAGCTGATTTATGATAAATGACCAGGTCAAAGTAAAACGTGTAGTGAAACAAAGCAAATGGTGCAAAAATTTTGAAGAAACCTAAATACAAAAAATTTTTTTTTTAAGGTATTTAAGTATTAAAAACAAAAAAATCCCAAGGTGGACAACCCCTTTATGCATTAAAATATGTCTTCACCTACACAGTTGTTAGGACTGATTCTTCAATCCTGTTTGGTCCCTTTAAGCCTCACAGCTGAAACCTGAAAATAATGTTTTCCTAGGAACCTTACTCTACATTTATAAAAATATACACTGGGGAAATCTTTGCCTTCCATCTCACATATTTAGCATAACCTATTCGAATCCAGCGGTCACACTATATTTTTCTTCTGTGAAGGAATTCATTGTGCGGCTTCGCGAACGCTGTTGGGTTTTTCCCTCTCGTTGGTCCTTTTTATATCGGTATCTCAACCTGCGTCTCTCCAGCTGTTGGGGGACTACAACTCCCAATATACTGACAGCTGCATGTTACTAGTTCTAAAGTTCAGAAACTTTTCTCATTTCTATGTAGAATTGTGACCTTGCTTAACTATTAGCTCATATTGCTTTGAAGGGAATCTGAAATCGGGTTTTTCCTATGTGATACGAGAGCCGCATGATGTTGGGGCAGAGACCCTGATTCCAGCGATGTGTCACTTGCTGGTCTGCTTGCTGTCACTTTGATACAATCCCTGTTCTGTCTGCTGCAGATCTAGCATTTCCCTGAATGCTGAGCTTGTATAACCCCGCCCACACCGCTGATTGGCTGCTTTCTGTGTAGACTGTATATTTACAAAAAGCTGCCAATCAGTGGTGTGGGTGGGGTTATACAGAGCAAGAGGACTAGAAGGCACGGGACACCTAGTCCTGTAGTGATAATCTCCTACTGAGATTATCAGTATCACTACAGGACCAGGTGTTGTGTGCCTCCTAGGTAATTTCTCTGTGTAATTTTGCCCCCACCACTGATTTACTGATCTACGGGCTGCATTCTGGATCAGGGGAAGCTGAAATCATTGATATATAGGAATGAGTGATATCCATCTCTGCATGTACACTTAGACAGGGATGACTGTATATTGCTGACAAGGACCGCCCATTTGACTGCTAAGTCCAGAATGAGTTTTTTTTAAAATAATTTAGCAAACTTGTATATCAATACATGATGCCTGTGACGTGTCTGTTATGATCTCTCTATTTCAATTATGGGCTTACATCAGTGATGTCACTAGAGTCTGATGGGCCCAGTGCAAGATTTGAACAGGACCCCCAGCCACATCATGATCTACAGTGGGTACGGAAAGTATTCAGACCCCTTTAAATTTTTAACTCTTTATTTCATTGCAGCCATTGGGTAAATTCAAAAAAGTTCAATTTTCGTCTCAGTAATGTACACTCCGCACCCCAACTTGACTGAAAAAAAACAGAAATGTAGTAATTTTTGCACATTTACTAAAAAAGAAAAACTGAAATATCACATGGTCATAAGTATTCAGACCCTTTGCTCAGTATTGAGTAGAAGCCCCTTTTGAGCTAGTACAGCCATGAGTCTTCTTGGGAATGATGCAACAAGTTTTTCACACCTGGATTTGGGGATCCTCTGCCATTCTTCCTTGCAGATCCTGTCCAGTTCCATCAGGTTAGATGGTGAACGTTGGTGGACGCCATTTTCAGGTGTCTCCAGAGATGCTCAATTGGGTTTAGGTCAGGGTTCTGGCTGGGCCAGTCAAGAATGGTCACAGAGTTGTTCTGAAGCCACTCCTTTGTTATTTTAGCTGTGTGCTTAGGGTCATTGTCTGGTTGGAAGGTGAACCTTCAGTCAAGTCAGAGGTCCAGAGCACTCTGGAAGAGGTTTTCATCCAGGATATCTCTGTACTTGGCCGCATTCATGTTTCCTTCAATAGCAACCAGTCGTCCTGTCCCTGCAGCTGAAAAACACCCCCATAGCATGATGCTGCCACCACCATGTTTCACTGTTGGGATTGTATTGGGCAGGTGATGAGCAGTGCCTGGTTTTCTGCACATATATCGCTTAGAATTATCACCAAAAAAGGTCTATCTTCATCTCATGAGACCAGAGAATCTTATTTCTCATAGTCTGGGAGAAATTAATGTGTTTTTTAGCAAACTCTATGAGGACTTTCATATGTCTTGCACTGAGGAGAGGCTTCCGTCGGGCCACTCTGCCATAAAAGTTGGACTGGTGGAGCGCTGCAGTGATAGTTGACTTTGTGGAGCTTTCTCTCATCTCCCTACTGCATCTCTGGAGCTCAGCCACAGTGATCTTAGGGTTCTTCTTTACCTCTCTCACCAAGGCTCTTCTCCAATGATTGCTCAGTTTGGCTGGACTGCCAGGTCTAGGAAGACTTCTGGTGGTCCCAAACGTCTTCTATTAAGAATTATGGAGGCCACTGTGCTCTTAGGAACCTTGAGTACTGCAGAAATTCGGTTGTAACCTTGGCCAGATCTGTGCCTTGCAACAATTCTGTCTCTGAGCTCCTTGTCCAGTTCCTTTGGCCTCATGATTCTCATTTGGTCTGACATGCACTGTGAGCTGTGAGGTCTTATATAGACAGGTGTGTGTCTTTCCAAATCAAGTCCTATCAGTTTAATTAAACACAGCTGGACTCCAATGAAGGAGTGACCATGTTATATTTCAGTTTTTCTTTTTTTTTAATAAATTTGCAAAAATTTCTACATTTGTTTTTTTTTTCAGTCAAGATGGGATGCAGAGATTACATTAATGAGAAAAAATAAACTTTACCAAATGGCTGCAATGAAACAAAGATATTATATAAATATGTCCCTTATCCTGGTAATATGTCCTCTATTATACCATTGTTCTTTAATGCATAGAAAAAAAACCAAAACAACTGTACTCTCCTTATATCCGCTCCCTTGCCCTATGGCATCCTCTTCCGAAGCTGGCAGCTGACTTCATCACTGCCATTTGCCCCCAGTCACGAGCACGTAGTTGTCATCTACTGGCCCTTGATTGGCTGGCAGCATGCATTGCTGTGCACGGACCTGATGGGTCTGTGCACCACAAATCTCTTCAACTGAGTGTGCGTTCAAGTCACACTTCTAGTTGAAGCTTCTGTTGGCATCACCGGGCCTCCACCGGTATGGGCCCAGTCACAACCTCTGCGACCACATTCATTATGTCTCTGATTTCCATTGTTTTTACTGGACAGAATTGCTTGGCATTCGGGAGAAATGGACACCTGATGAAATAAAATAGTTGTGTAAGTTTTATTTTTTAAGATTTTCTAGAGAAGGTAACTCAAAATATTTGGTTGAACACACGAACTAGAAATGAGCAAACCCAAACTGAAAAGTTTGGGGTCTGTACCGAAAACCTAGTGTTCGGGCATGGGTCGTGATCATGGACTTCTCAGGAAGTCTGTCTGTGTTTGGGTTCGGCTGCCCAAACACCAGGTGTTTCCCACACTATCATCTGCATGACAGCGTGAGAAGTGCCGTCAGCTCTGATGGGTGTAAGACGGCATGAGCCAGCAGCTGTGACTGTCTGTAATAAGGTTACTTTTGGTCACAGGCGTCGGCTGAAGAGGGAGTACTACCATCATCGGCCTGCTGCCACTGATAACAGAAAAATGCATGGGGGTCCCAGGTAATTTTCAGATTTTCATAAGCAGCACTGGGAAAGCTGAAGGCTGATGTTAATGTTCTGGGAAGGAGGGTAATGTCCCTAAATGTTTCCAGGCTATTAATACCAACTTACAACTATTTAGTTAGCCCTTGCTGGTTATTTTTATGGGGGATCCAAGAACAAAATGGCTTAGGGTTCCCCCATAATTTCAAATCAGCAAAGGTTAAACTGACAGCTGTGGACTGATATTAATAGCCGGATAAATTGTCCCTTCTCCCAGACTATATGTATATAGTTTTTTCTACTCGAGTATATACGCAAGTATTTTATTTCCCTCACAGGAAAATGGAGTTTTACACTGTTTCCACTGATATTAAAGAAGCAATCCCATCAACATGATTATCCTCTTAATATATTGCAATCATCATATTATACAGCACTGTGTACTTACAATTGCTCATTTTCCCTTTCTACCTAGCTAATTCTTCTCTTTTCCATTGGGTGTATGTGATTAAAATCTGACTGGCAAGACTCTGTCGGGTCTCCCTGAATTTCTTCTGATGGTGAAAATGATGGGGCCACGTACCTTGTCTTAGCTCCTGAATCCACCCTCTGTCTGTACCCTTCCCCCCATCAAGGGAAAAGGGGAGTAATAGTGTACCGTAATACACCAATCACATTAATAAGGTAATACGAACAGGAGTAAAGGAAAATGCCAATCATATATAATCAAATATACTCACACAAACCGAGGTATACACCCGGAAGTGGAGGATGGGTTTAAACCAAAGTAGGAGAACAAAGGGAATGCTCACCCACTCAAAACCTAGCAACACTCACAGATAAACAGAATGCCTTCTCCAATAATAACCACCAACAACCTCCAGCCATGTAGCCTAAGCTAACTCTGACCATGAGTGCTAGCCAGGACCCAGATTATATAGATGATGGGAGTGGACAACAGTGCACAGCTGAGAGCCTTAATGCAGGAAAGCTTCCAGGTGCTCTCAACTGAGCAGATTAACCCTTGCACTGATAAAATAAATTTACACTGTTTAAGGCCGGTTTCACACGTCCAGATAACTCCGGTACCGGAAAAAATCGGTACCGGAATTATCCGTGTCCGTGTTCCCCTACGTTTCTGTGGCACATCAGTGTGGCACACGTGTGCCGCCCGTGTGCCCACTGGGTACAACACGCACCGTGCTGGGTACCACATGTACCAGCATCTGGTGCTGAAGCCCCGATTCATATCTTCCCTGAAGCAGCGTTTGCTGCAGAGAAGATATGAATAATAGTGTTTAAAATAAAGATCTATGTGCCCGCACATTTTACTTTTTTCACTGACACTGTGTATTGTTTGTTTTTACTGAGTATATTTGTAGAATTTTTTAATTACAATTTCTAGTAGATTTTTTTCAGCAGATATTGTGTTTTTATTGTTGTTAACATCACTCACAAAATATTTAAATTTGCATTTTTGAACTATTGTTTTTATTTTTGTTGTAATGTTTATGACTATAGATTGAAATATAGATGTATCACTATATTAATGCTTGCAGATTTTTGGGGGGCGGAACTCGCCCATTTCCATAGTGTAATATTTATCATCCATGCCTGCTCACCACAAATGATTCAAACCTCTGCGCCCATGCCATGCCAAAACTTTAAAGTTATGATACTTGGGGTTAAGTGCTGCTTCTAAATGCATCTATGGAGCAGGGCAAGAGTGCCTCCATTCAGAAATTCCAAATAAACCTACATTTATTAAACCAGTTAACGTATCAACTAATGCCAAGACCACCAATTATATGCCTCCCTTATGGTATTGCATGATGGATAAGTACCTGCCAGTATTCTCAGCATTGAAGACACCATTAATCTTGACCAAATTTCCAACTCCTTTTGCTGAAATGTAGCCCTGAATATGCAGGACCCTCCACCATGCTTCACTGCTGCCTGCTGACCCTCCACCATGCTTCACACTTCCAGGCCTTCTGTAATGAACTGCCTTCTGTTACAGCCAAATATTTCACACTTTAACTCCCCAGTCCAGAGCACCAGGGAGACTAAGGGGTTTGTAGGGTTATGGTGGAGGAGTACTGGAAGAGATACAGAGTGGGGATGCCTTACAGATGATGCCAAGGAAAGGCAGTGGGGTATGTACCTTCTCCTTTGGCTTGTATAGCCCAGCATCCCACCTTACGTTTCGCAAAGGGGTTCGAAATTGGAGTTTCAGGTGTGAGGACTCAGAGGATATTATGTCATGGCAGCAGAAGGATAGGTCTTGGGTAGATGCTTGATATTTAGTTTGTTAGAAGAAGGGAAGAAGGTTATGTCATAGGCATGGTGACCTCTCGTTTAGCTGGGTAACGATGGAATAGACCTACGCTACTTAGGATTTTTGGTTTATGGTTATCGGAGTGGTGTCAAAAGCTAATCTACCCCCAGTCTTCTTTTTTTGCCTTCATGCTAAGACCTTTACTACACTACAAGAAGTATGCTATTTTGATAGGAATGGAAGTTTTCTATTGATGCTATTAATTTTCTTATTTTCTCTTAGAAACTTCTGGAGTCTGCTCCATTAGGGTTGTAGATGGTATCCAGATGTATGTAGTTTTTAGGATAATGTGTTAATAGGAAATGGCTGCTGAGGCCATTTAAATCCAGTAGCAGGCAGTCTGGTTTTTATCACTTTGTGGGATTTAAGAGAAATATTGTTACAAAGGAGAGTAGGAGAACGCTTGTCTACCTGTCAAGTGAACTGCTCATTGAATCCCGACACCTATAAAAGCTGAAAATGGTTTTTCTACCAATAAATATCCCATTTATTGCATAGCTTCCATATTACCTTCAATTTCTGTAGATAAAATTTATATTTTCAGCTGCCAGAAGGGGAAGGAAACTGATTTTGCCTAAAGTCAATCCCCAAGAGTACAGAATAGTAAATTTATCGAGGGGGGGCATATGAAGGCAAAAGAAAATGATGGAAAGGATATTTTTTCTCGCTACTTTCTTACAAATGTTAACAGCGTACACCCCATAGTGCCCACAACGAAACTTGACTACAGCGCAGGTTACATCTATATGAATGTGTGTACCGCAAATCAACTTCACTTAACCTGTTCACTTCGAGGTAGTAAAGTCCAGACAAAGACAATTTACAGGATTGGTACGTTTTTTAGAAAAAAATAAGACCAAAGCCTCATTCTATGTAAACCCTCTAAGGGTATAAAATTGAAAAAAAAATAAAGTAATTCAATGCTATTCTATATAATTTCATATTGTGACAAGACTACACGCCCATCGGTAATGCTAAACTGTAATTTTCTGCTCTGACAATGCTCCACGGATGCCCCTTTGACCAATAAAAAGGTTATTAACTGGAAATGTAGAAAGACTGTAATTCAAACTGATGTTAGAAGGAGGAAAGACAAAGTTGAATTGGAAAAATACCCATAATATGTGCAACATGTAGAAATGCAGTAAAAAGATGAAAACCCGCAGATAAAAAAAAACAACCCACGCGATATATCAATGTGACAACCAGCAGGCTCGGAGCTAACGCAGGCTGACCTTCCGGTCCTCCAGTTGGTCTTCAAGACATTAACCGCAAACTTGGAAGATTTACAGAGGGCAAGTAAATACTGACATAAGGCCGACGTGATCTAGAGGCCCTCAGAGATGGTCACGCATGCAACATTGCTGACTAATCATGAACATATATTATTTTTTTTAACCTGTGCTGCTGGTAAAACTTGTAGTGCAACGGGCAATATAAGCATATGTTGGAATTTGGCTCTAAATGATTCTGAGGACCACTTTCAATCCATATAGAACCAAGGGCTTATCATCCATAGTGTCCCTATAGGTTATTTTATGAATCGGCCCATAAGAAATAAACCATCAAGACAATGTATTGCCGGCGCCCCTGCATAGTGTCGCCTTCTCCCTCCATGCAGAGATGCTGGCTTACTCACCACCCTAGCCCTCAGCGTGGTCCCAGATTTGCTTCCTACTTCCTTTTGGTGTGCGCGCCACACCTCCCGGTGGCATGCCTAGTGCGCATGTGCTCCTCTGCTCTTAGAGGGAGCGCACGCATTTTGCTAAATGCCCTCAAGCTACCGCTGAGAGGCATTTAACATAATTAGTACACCTGTAAGATGCCTCCCAGTCAATAGCTGGGAGTCATCCTGTATTAGATTCCTTCTTCCTTAGGGAGTCGGCAAGCAACAAGTTGAGTCATTAGGTACTTGGTGTTCTACCAGTGCAGTTGTGAGGTCCCTGGTGTAGCCAGTGTTCTGAAGCCATATCTCTGGTCCCCGGTACTGCCAGCATCCTGATTGTGGTGCGTCCTGTGACTGACCGTTGCCCCCTGGTTCCAATGCCCGATTCAGTATCCTAGAACTGTGTGTTTGAACATAGTCCTGGTCCGTGTCAGCGAACCTCAGCAGCGGCACTACCGGGATCTGCCCAGGAGTCGTACCTGGAGGCTACCTGCAGCCCAGTCTGTCTCCACCATCAGCAGCTCCAGTGACCATCTGGTAGCCACTTAGCTACACCCTTTCCTAGGCAGGCTAGGTCCTGTGGCACCGTGGGACCACAAATCCATGTGTGCTACCATTGGGCGTAACAAACAGGTTTTTTGGCTTCAAAGGTAGCTCTGCAATGGGTTGCCTTCTGCTGGACCTTTTAGGTTTAGGGTATGTTCACAGTTTTTTGGAGGTGGAAAAATCTGCTGTGGTTTTAAAGATTTATCCATGTCGGAAATCCGTGTCATTTTGTTCATCTTTCGATTGTAGCATTATGATTTCAATATCAAGTTTGGTATGCAGTTCGCAAAAAATGCACATCAAAGAAGCAACTTGTGACATCTTAATTTTCCACGGTGCAGTTTTCAAGACCTTGTCAGAAAAAAAGTAACTAAAAACGAAGCAGAAAAAATAAAATGAAGTATGTTTTACTCTGACTCATCTCCAAAATCAGCAAACATTCATGTCTGTAATGCTAGAGCCGGTCTCTGATCCATGCTACGAAAAGTTCACAATAATAATAATAGTATCATGTACAGTGCATATAAAAGGTCTACACACCCCATGCTTAAAATACAATCCAATGAAAAATAAACTGAAATCTTTTCTGGTGGAAAAGTAAAAATAAATTTATGTGGTTGCATAAATATGTATACCCTTAAACTAATACTTTGGTGATGTACCCTTTGAATTACCTTTTTGGGTAACATCAGCATGGCACAACTAGTGTTTGCAATCTTTGCTCACTCTTCTTTGCAGTATCTCCACATCTGTCAGGTTGCGAGGGCATCTCCTGTGTACAGTGTCCTCTTCAGGTCACCCACAAATCTTCAATTGGATTCAGGTCTGCCCTCTGACTGGGCCATTTCAAAACGTAAAGCTTCTTCCAGCGAAGTCATTCTTATGTTGATTTGGAGGTATGCTCAAGGTCGTTGTGGTGCTGAAAGGTGATATTCCTCTTCATCTTCAGCTGTTTAGTAAAGGCCTGAAGGTTTTTGTTGCAAAATTGACTTATGCTTGGATTTGTTTATAATTCCCTCCACCTTTACTAAAGCCTCAGTTCCAGCTGCCAAAAAAACAGGTTCCAAAACATACTGCTGTCTCCACTATGCTTCACTGTGGGTATAGTAATCATCAGGTGATTTTGACTGATTTGATGTAGGTTTTCGCAAAACCTATCCAGGCTTGGATGTTTTCTTTTGTAAGAAAATGTATCCTTCTTGCCATCCTACCCCACAGGCCAGACATATGAAGAATACAGGAGATGTTGTCATATGCTGTACCCAACTAGTACTTGTCATAAATTCTGGCAGTTCCTTTTAACATTGCTATAGGTCTCTTGGCAGCCTCCCAGACTAATTTGTCTAGTCTTTTAATCAATTTATGAGGGACGTCTAGTTCTAGGTAATGTCATTGTTGTGCCAAATTGAAGCCACTTCTTCATGACATCTTCAGTATTTCATGGCATATCTAATGCATTGGACATTTTTGTACCTTCACTTAACTGAAAACTTTCAGCAATGAGATCCTTTTGCTGTGTTGTAAGCTGTTCACCGACTCTGGATTTTGATATAAAATGTAACTTAGAAAATGGCATTAAAATCCTCTTTAGCCAAACTTTATATGTAGTTTATCAAAATCACTGTAAGTGATGGCAGCTGTTTACTAACCTCTTTATTAACATGAGTTTAAATGTGATTAGCTAGTTCTGAACTGTTTCTTCACGGTTTAATGCTTTCTCTCTCTATTTCTATGGCTAAGCTGTCATGTTTTCTCACTATCCAACTTCACCACATAATGGCTTCTGCCTTTCCTACCTTTACTTTTATACAGGCTACAATACTCCCTTGTGTTCATTTCGTGTTATTTATGGCTCTCTTCCTATCTCTGACTAAGCTGTGAGCTGTGACTGCCTCTCTCTATCCAAATTTACCACATAATGGCTGCTGCATTTCCTGCCTTTGCTTTTATACATGCTACAATACTTCCTTGTGATTTTCTCTGAAGGTATAATATCCGGTATTCATTGCTGTGCTGTTACACACTATCAGTGCAGTTTAAGTGTTTTATGGCGCTCTCTTCCTATCTCTGACTAGTCTATGAGCTGTGACATCCTCTCACTATCCAGATTCACCACATAATGGCTGCTGCATTTCCTGCCTTTGCTTTTATGCAGATTATGACCATAGTACCATATTATTTCCTGGAAGGCATAAAAGGGAAGCCTGCGCGATCACGTCTGAGGTCATGCGAGCTTTCTCTGATAATTTCTAATGAAATCTATAAAATGGTGGAAGCAATTTTTGCAATAGGCAAATTCTTAAACTTCAGAAATTTGGTTTGCATTGAATTGATTTGCTAATCTCTAAAAAGAAGGCTATTGTTATTAGGCAGACGATTTGATGATTATCATCTACAATGCTGCTTGTATAGGAGACTATAGTAGCTTGAAAAGGGGAATAAAATGCCCAACAAAAAGAAACAAAATTCTAGTTGTATTTCTAGTCTTAGGTTTTTAAAAAAATATTTTTAACAGAAATAAGTTATTTAACTTGCTCAAAAAACTGCATTTTATGTCAGTTTTTGACTACTGTAATATTAGAGCCTTAATAAATACTGATCGTGCCCGTCACATTTCTTGTAAAATTCTCGATTTCATTGCAAATGCGAAATTACCATAAGTGTACCATATGTATGCCAAATTCCTTTTGTAAGTGAGAAGATGGAATTTCCCATAAAACAGAAGAATGCAGCAATATTGAAAATATAGAGAAAAATATGTCCCGTATATTGCATATACCGGGAAAGTGAAGGCTGATTTGTATAGAGAAGATATATTTTATAAATGAACAGGGATTTTAAAGGGGTTGCTTCACTAATTCACCCCATTTTCCTGTTCGATAAGATGGATATCACGGTGGTTGGTCCCCTACTTGGGACCACTTTTCTATTATCCATGGGCTAAGACAACTTACAAATGTTGTTTGCTTCTTGGTTCGTATTACATGGTTAGATACATTTTCTTGAATTGCAGTTAGAGACTTACTTAATCCATTGTCCCAAGACCCATGCACCATCGACAAATCCTGTGCTTGCTCGGTAGGGTGTCCCACTAGACCCAAGAACGGTAAAATATCCAAGAATCTCAAAGCATCAGAGGATAATCCATAAAAAGTTCTATCTTTGTTCCATAGAATTAAAAAAAAACAGCAACAATAACATTAGGAAGACAAGTCAACGTTTTGGCCATATCTGGTCATCCTTAAACTATCAAAGCTGTATTTTGACACTTGAGAAAGGCCAGATTTGGCCTAAACATTGACTTGTCTTCTTATTGTTGTGATCTATTAATACTATGGAATAAAGATCTAACTTTTTAATGATAATCCTCTGGTTCCTATGGATTTTTGGATATTCTGTAATAGACTTGCATAGCGGACTTCGACTTCCACTGGAGGCACGTGTTACTTCTAATGGTTCCTCAAGCTACCCTTGTGGTAGCTTTAATTTAAAATGGGGTTGTCTTGGCTTCAAGTAAAAAAAAGCAAAAAAAAAAAACAGGTTGTCGTTATTTATTTATTTGTCTTCTGACCTCAAGTTACAGGAATATTCCAATCTTACATATCTATGGCAAATCCCATATGCCGTGTTCTATGACCAGTCAACTATGCATGCATGATACAGTAGATGAGATACCACATCTTTCCTTTAGGTTTTTGTATAGACAGCTGTTGTGAATTCCGCTCTTGGGCTCCCTCCGGTAGTTGTAAGTGGCACTTTTGTGAGTTCTGCTCTTGGTCTCCCTCTTGTGGTTTCTAGTGGTATGGCTGCTCCTTGGAGTTAGCTGTCATCAGCTGCCTCCACTTATCGTCTCTTCTACTCAGCTATTTAAGTCTGGCTCTATCTTCAGCCAGTGCCACTTGTAAATGGTTCCTGGTTGGATTCACATCTCTTTGGAGTTCCCTGTTATCCTGACCAGTTCAGCTAAGCTAAGTTTTTGCTGCCCTTTTCTGTCCATAGATTGTGGACTTATCCATTCTGTGCTTTCTATGTTTGTTCAGCTTATCAGTGTGAATTAATTCTGTCTTGCTGGAAGCTCTGGGAGGCAGATTTGCCCTCCACACCTTTAGTCAGGTGTGGAGATTTTTTGTAAACTCTGCGTGGATTTTTGTAGTGTTTTATACTGACCGCACAGTATTCCATCCTGTCCTATCTATTTAGTTAGACAGGCCTCCTGTGCTCATCCTGGTTTCATTCTGTGTATGTCTTTTCCCTCTCCACTCACAGTCATTATTTGTGGGGGGCTAATCTATCCTTTGGGGATATTCTCTGAGGCAAGATAGCTTTCCTGCTTCTATCTTTAGGGGTAGTTAGCTCTTAGGCTGTGACGAGATGCCTAGGGAGAGTTAGGAGCATTCCACGGCTACTTCTAGTGTTGTGTTGAGCTTAGGGACTGCGGTCAGTACAGTTACCACTTCCTTCAGAGCTCGTTCCATGTTGCTCCTAGACCACCGTATCATAACAGACAGCGTTCACCATAAATCGAGTGGCACACGTTTTATACTATGACATATTCCGGAAGGTAAGCTCCTCATGACTGTAAAATATCTAAAGTAAAAGTTATCCAGAATACTTCTTCCATTTGATGAAGGAACTCTGTTTTTTTATGTTTGCATTTTCATTTATTCTCCATTTATTGTTCATTATACAAGGTCATTTATTATTTTATACGGTTTCTGCTTTTATTTCAGATTTTATGTTTACTCTAATTATATTTTAACACACTTGTCAGTCCTGACGACCCAACTTCTCCAATAACCACTCTTAGGCCACGGGCACATGTTCAGTATTTGACATTTTTATCTCCGTATTTAAGCCAAAATCAGGAGTGGAACAATCAGAGGAAAAGTATAATAGAAACACGTCACCACTTCTGCATTTATCACCCACTCCTGGTTTTGGCTTACAAATACTGAGGTAAAAAACTCACCAAATACTGAATGTGTGAAAGTGGCCTTAACTATGAAATAGCGCCACTTAAAGTTCTTGTATTTCTATTTTGGTATGTTTTATTGGCCCGATGAAGGGGTACTGATGCCTCAAAAGGCATGAACTTTGTAAAGCTTTTTATTGAATAAACTAACAATCCTAAACCTTGGTATCTGGCTTGATGCTTGAAATGGTGAAAGCGCCACAAAGATGTCTTTTACAACAGTAGTAATATTGTAAAAGACTATAGCCAAAAAATACCTTTTAAAGAGGTATTCTACCAGAATTGTAGTATAGCTTATCAGAAAAGCTATGTCGCTTACCCCAAGAGCAGGGCATATCAGAATCTTAGGTATCCATAGTAATGACCACTATGTTGGACTCTGTGCTTTTTGCAGGTCTCTCCCAGAGAATCGACAATTTTCTACATTAAGCAACCATGTATCTTTGTTAGCTGCCTATTAGTGTACAGTGCCTTGCAAAGTATTCGCCCCTCTGGAACTTTTCAACCTTTTCCCACATATCATGCGTCAAACATAAAGATACCAACTGTAAATTTTTAGTAAAGAATCAACAAGTGGAACACAATTGTGAAGTTGAATGAAATTTATTGGTTATTTTAAATTTTTGTGGAAATTCAAAAACTGAAAAGTGGGGCGTGAAATATTATTCGGCCTCTTTAACTTAATACTTTGTTGCGCCACCCTTTGCTGTGATTACAGCTGCAAGTGGCTTGGGGTGTGTGTCTATCAGTTTTGTACATCAAGATACTGAAATTCTTCCTTGGCAAACAGCTCGAGCTCAGTGAGGTTTGATGGAGATCGTTTGTGAACAGCAGTTTTCAGCTCTTTCCACAGATTCTCGATTGGATTGAGGTCTGGACTTTGATTTGGCCATTCTAACACCTGGATACGTTTATTTGTGAACCATTCCATTGTAGATTTTGCTTTATGTTTGGGATCATTGTCTTGTTGGAAGACAAATCTCCGTCCCAGTCTCAGGTCTTTTTCAGACTCCATCATTTTCTTCAAGAATGGTCCTGTATTTGGCTCCATCCATCTTCCCATCAATTTTAACCATCTTCCCTGTCCCTGGTGAAGAAAAGCAGGCCCAAACCATGATGCTGCCACCACTATATTTGACAGTGGGGATGGTGCAGGGTGATGAGCTGTGTTGCCTTTATGCCAAACATATCATTTGGCATTGTTGCCAAAAAGTTCAATTTTGGTTTCATCTGACCAGAGCATCTTCTTCCAAATGTTTGGTGTGTCTCCCAGGTGGCTTGTTGCAAACTTTAAACTACACTTTTTATGGATATCTTTGAGAAATGGCTTTCTTCTTGCCACTCTTCCATAAAGGCCAGATTTGTGCAGTGTACGACTGATTGTTGTCCTATGGACAGACTGTCCCACCTCAGCTGTAGATCTCTGCAGCTCATCCAGAGTGATCATGGGCCTCTTGGCTGCATCTCTGATCAGTCTTCTTCTTGTTTGAGATGAAAGTTTAGAGGGACGGCCGGGTCTTGGTAGATTTGCAGTGGTATGATACTCCTTCCATTTCAATATGATCGCTTGCACAGTGCTCGTTGGGATGTTTAAAGTTCTGGAAATCAGTTTGTAACCAAATCCAGCTTTAAACTTTTCCACAACAGTATCACGGACCTGCCTGTTGTGTTCCTTGGTCTTCATGATGCTCTCTGTGCTTCAAACAGAACCCTGAGACTATCACAGAGCAGGGGCATTTATACGGAGACTTGATTACACACAGGTGGATTATATTTATCATCATTAGGCATTTAGGACAACATTGGATCATTTAGAGATCCACAATGAACTTCTGGAGTGAGTTTGCTGCACTGGAAGTAAAGGGGCTGAATAATATTGCACACCCCACTTTTCAGTTTTTGAATTTCCACAAAAATTTAAAATAACCAATAATTTTCGTTCAACTTTACAATTGTGTTCGACTTGTTGCTGATTCTTCACCAAAAATTTACATTTGGTATCTTTATGTTTGAAGCATGATATGTTGGAAAAGGTTGAAAAGTTCCAGGGGGCCGAATACTTTCGCAAGGCACTGTCTGTGAAGGAAACCCTGAAGAGGGAAAACCTACAAAGTACATGCAGATTCTGCCATGGGGTTTGACTCCAACCCGGGACCCCATTTGTTATAAGGCGTTATGACATTAGATAATGTTGTATAGAGTGTAAGAAATGGAACCATTACAATCAAAGCAATTGTGTGAAGTCTAATAAAAATATTAAAGTCAGGAAAATCTGATACCATGTCAAAACAGCATAACCTACTGTGCTCGGGAACGTGACCCATTAGAAGAAAACAACATATTCTGGAATGTTGGACTGGAAATTAAATTAATATTCCCAAAGGAATCTCCTACAAGGATATAGATCTAAAATATATATTTGTTTTAAGCTTTTTTTAATGCTTAATATAGAATAGAAAAAAAAGACTGGGCCCCAGTAGAAAAAAGTACAGTTGTGGCCAAAAGTATTGACACCCCTGCAATTCTGTCAGATAATACTCTGTTTCTTCCTGAAAATGATTGCAAACACAAATTATTTGGTATTATTATCTTCATTTAATTTGTCTTAAATGAAAAAACACTAAAGAGAATGAAGCAAAAAGCAAAACATTGATCATTTCACACAAAACTCCAAAAATGGGCCAGACAAAAGTATTGGTACCCTCAGCCTAATACTTGGTTGCACAACCTTTAGCCAAAATAACTGGGACCAACCGCTTCCGGTAACCATCAATGAGTTTCTTACAATGCTCTGCTGGAATTTTAGACCATTCTTCTTTGGCAAACTGCTCCAGATCCCTGATATTTGAAGGGTGCCTTCTCCAAACTGCCATTTTTAGATCTCTCCACAGGTGTTCTATGGGATTCAGGTCTGGACTCATTGCTGGCCACCTTAGAAGTCTCCAGTGCTTTCTCTCAAACCATTTTCTAGTGCTTCTTGAAGTGTGTTTTGGGTCATTGTCCTGCTGGAAAACCCATGACCTCTGAGAGAGACCCAGCTTTCTCACACTGGGCCCTACTGCGGTTGGTCGCAGTTATTTTGGCTAAAGGTTATGCAACCAAGTATTAGGCTGAGGGTGCCAATACTTTTGTCTGACCCATTTTTGGAGTTTTGTGTGAAATGATCAATGTTTTGCTTTTTCCTTCATTCTCTTTTGTGTTTTTTTCATTTAAGAACAATTAAATGAAGATAATAATACCAAAGAATTTGTGATTGCAATCATTTTCAGGAAGAAACTGAGTATTATCTGACAGAATCGCAGGGGTGTCAATACTTTTGGCCACAACTGTATGCTACAATAAAATGTTATAAATTCTGAACAATGAATGCAACTGAAAAGGTATTGTTCAATGGAGATAAGTTATCACCAAATGTTAAGTATGCTATGTTATGTGTCATAACAACCACATGAGAGCCCCGGGGAGAGCGAGCGCCGACACCTCCGGAACAATGCCGACACGGGAGGTTTAGATCAAGAAGTGGTTGTCCTTGTAGTGGACAATCATGTTGAAAGTGAAGTCCTTTAATTTACCCAAACTGTCTCCAAAGCACTAATTGGAATATACTCCTTTTATTTAAATAAATGTTTAACCAAACTCTTTTCCAATACCACGTGTCCTGGATCTTAGCATCTTATTATCCCTCAGTGGGGTGCCTTCAATTTTGGAGCTATTTACGATTCCCAAATTACATTTTAAGAATGGCATATTGGTCAGATACTTCGTTCCACTGGACCACAAACCCTTGATTCCAAATTTGACCAAAATTTCTCTTTGCTGTTATTTAATAAAAATCTTTCAAAATTGGAATCTTTTTGTGCAGCATAAAAAGATAATTGTACTTGGCAGCGCCTTTTGTTGTTTTAAACAAGACATGCTGCTGAGAACTATGGCAGCCTATGAGCACAGAGCGATCTTCTACAACTCATCTAGTCCACATCGTTTTCCATGGTTTGGCTGTGTAAACATGCTAGTAAATGACTGCTCATCGGTAAATGTTTACTGATAGACTGTCATTTAGTGCTGTTGGTTGGGGACATTTGGAATTTCAAATTATAGGTAATTGGCCTGCCCAAAAGTAACCCCTTCACTTTCACGATTTTCAGTAGCACATCTTTGTTTTGACCGAGGAATGTGCTGCCAACCAAGAATAATTTTAAAGCCGCCTAAAAGATATAATCTACTTTAATCAAGTGTGGCGTTGATTACTTTTTCATTCCAGAGCCTTTTAAGGCTTCCATATGCATGAAGTTAATGTGAGCTGAAGCTGCCGATATCGACAGGTTTTGCCAACAGTCAAAATGTGTATGGAGGAGCGGGTCTACTGATGGTTGGAGTACCTGGCAAATGCACATGTCCAGTTTCGGACTGCCTTGTTCTTTCTGAGATACGCCGCCAGCTGAAGTGTCAGTTGATGTCTTTCTCAAAAAACACAGGAGCGCTTCCATGAATTGGAGTGTCCGATGAGATTGTCGGTCAAATAAAGCATTGTTCGGCCAACATCCGTGTAAAGTGTATGGCCGGCCATACACTGAACAGTGCAAAGGAATGTTTAAGGTGATTATCTCCCATATAAAAGACCCAACCGATCAAAGACACTAAAGAAACAAAATGGGATCCAAGTAGACATTAAAAATCACTTTGTGGAACCTGATGGTAGCTTTGTACTTCCTGAACCATGGGCACCAAGAAATAAACCATATTGCAAACATCCATGTTTACTCTTAGAGATATTGTCCGGTCTTAAGCTAGAAGTCTGCAGTCACGCAGTGCGAGCTCTGAGTATTCTCCGGTGCTGGCAAAGGGCAGCCATGTGATGGCAAGTATGTGATTTTACGTGTCTGGCCTCGCTCAGTTCACTTGCATTGAGTGAAGCTGTGCCCAAATTGTCAGCACGTGACCGCATGTATGCAAGTCAATTATAGGCAGTTTAGTGAACAGTTAAAATATATAGTCCAGATCAATTGGTGAAGTCTCCATATTCAGTTAATATTGGGAAGTATCTCACAAGTCCTAGATGCACACCCAAACATATTGTCCCTATGCTGTTATCTGCGCAGCCTTTGTTCAGATGTTGTCAAGACACTGTTGTGTTGCAATGCTCCCCTAGCAAGTCCACTGTGCAGGTTTCTGAATGGATCTTATGAGAACGAGAATCCGGTCCTTCTCTATGCACAGGTGTACTAGGGCCATTGAGCCTGGCCGGGATTTAGCGTACCGTATACCTTGGTCTAGTGTTGGATCTGTACTCCACGGACTATAGAGGTTCCCTCTAATGTGCTCATTTAAGGGGTGGTATTTTTCAGCTTGGAATATTTTGTATGCGATTTTTCAACGTTGAAGAAGCTGATAGGAAAAATGGCAATGGACACCTAAAAGCTTCTTCTAGGCTGACTAAATATTCTGCTTCATGCAAAGTTTTTGATTATATCCACACTTCTATTTTTCCAAAAATCTTAAAGAAAAATAAAGTATCCTCTCCTGTAAATGGCTAAAAAAACAAAACCAAAAACCTCAAAACATACTGTATAGTAAACTTCATTGAGGAGACCATAAACATTTTTGAGGCTGTGGAAGTTCAGCAGAATACTATCAACAGCTGTTGGTTTTGACAACTATTTCAACAATTTATGTGAATGTGTTATGTCTGTGATTCAGCTCACTGAGTCCTATGTGTAAAATGCATTCCTAAGACTGGAAAATATATTGAAGCATGTCTGTTTCTCTAATATACTGTATATTATGGAACACATTGCTGTAGTAAATGCTAAGAAGTACCTTGTATTTCCCAGTCTCCAATGTAAAAACTTGAACAGGACAGCCCCCCCAACAATTATGAAATATCCTTTATAATACTGGTCCCCTCAAGTAGGGAAGGCCCCATTGGCTCCAAGGTGCAAGGGTCTACAACCTTGGTACTCTTATAGTCATGCGCTTTACAAAAACTGATTTCATCCAAAAAACCTAAATAGTTGTCTCATGAAGACCTACTCTGTCCATGACTCTGACCAGGTAATGCTCCAAGGGTATATTTGCCAGTAGTAGAAGCAAAGTACAGGCACCAAAAACTAAAAAGGTGCATGATAACAGAATGGGTTGCATTTCCACAAAGAAAAATGTGGTCAACCCTGAAGAAATGTCACATCAACAGATTCCAGAGTCAAACAAACTGTACGTTTGCTCCAAAGAGACAACTAAGCATTATAGTTCAAACTTCAAGAAGACACGTACGCTTTACAATATTTATATAGATGAAAATGCTTAAACAGTCTTTTGGTGGAATAGTACAGAAAAAAATGATAAAATCTTTCTTTGAAAATTAACTTACCGTATTTTTCGGGCTATAAGACGCACCGGACCATAGGACGCACCTAGGTTTTAGAGGAGTAAATTCTAAAAAAAATTTGAAGCAAAAAATGTGGTCAATTCTATACTTAATATCGACCATTCTTTTATGCATGGCTCCCTTATCTGTATCCTGGTATGCATGGCCCCATCCTTAGCCTGGTATGATTGGCCCCCTTCCCAATCCTGGTATGCATGGCCCCATCCTTATCCTGGTGTGATTGGCACCTTTACTCATCATGGTATGCATGGCCTCCATCAGAAAAAAAAAATCGACTTACCTTCCTTGCATGCCCTTACAGTGTCCTGCTCCAGTGCCAGCAGCTGCTTTAAGCTTATAAGCAGCGCATGGCAGTGACGTCATGCACTGCTTACAAGCCGCAGAGGACAGCTGCCGGAATACTCACAACTCTTCACGCTGGGACTATGTGCGTGGAGAGCAGTGAGTATTCATTGCTCTTTAGCAAGCAGTGTTAGCCGCAGCCGCCGGGTCCCTGCAGCTGCCGGCTTTCACATGTGCCGCTACTAAAGGGAAGGAATATTCATTGCATTCCATGCCTATCCGAGTGGAATGTAGTGAATATTCATTGCCTTAATTAGCCGACAAACTAGAACGCCCAGCAGCTGCAGGAACCCGGCTGTTGCTGCTAACACGGAGCTCACTAATAACGAGAAATTAATATTCACTCTTTTCCACTCCCATGGACATGGAATGGAGTGAATATTCACTTCTCCTTAGCAGTGGGCACAGGAGTTAGCCACAGCAGCCGGCTCCAGCCTCCTGTGACCCGCTGCTCTTGCCCACCTCCCCACCTCTGCCGCTCCTGAGCCACCCCAGCAGTCATGGTACTGGTGCACGGTGGTTCCGAGTGCGTATGCCAGTCTTTGTCAATTGTAAGGGTTTATAAAAACATAATAAAAAGGTTTGTGATGCCAGTTGGGATGTTCGGCCTAATATGGCCAGGCACTGATGAGGGTCCATGGGAGTTAGGTGGTGATGGACAGTGCCAGATGATTAACCCCTTCCCAACTAGGGCTGGCTCCTACTGGAGTTGGAACAGGGATGGTGCAGCAGAGAATAATCAGCATTAGACAGGGTGATGATCAGTTTGTATATTTTACTGCAGCTCTACAGTCCCAGAAGCTTCCATACAATCACATGCAGGGTGCTGTTCAGATCGGCCTGGTGAGGGTTCAGTTTCTCTGTTGTGAGGTTGTGTAGCCTTCCTGCTGCCAATTATACTTCTGGTAAATGATTCTTTGGATTCCCAGGGGTCCAAGATAGAAATTTATTAGATCAGTGATCACTTCCAGTGAGCAGGCAATGTGAATCCTGTCAGAACACTTACTTCTTACAACAGTGTCCCTGATTCCATGCAGTTGCTGAACTCCTGGGTAATAAGCACTTTTCTGCTAGTTATATGAAGACTGAGCAGACTCACAGTTTAGCACAGACTCTAGAAGCCTCTGTACTCCAGGGACTGGTACCCTGCCTTATGCAGCTGTCCTTGCAGAGAGCATGCTGCATCTCTCTACATGCAGGACCTCCATGATGCCAGTCCTTCTTCCTCAAAACTACAACTACTCAAACCCCTCCCCTCCTCTTAGGGATCATGCACACTTCGTGGTTCAGGCAAAGATGTACAATCTGCCAGTAAGAGGGATTGGGTAAAATGTGTGCAATTGTCACAGCAGAGAACTTAGCCCTCATCATAGCTGGCAATAGAGATAAAAGTATATAACACATGCAGGCATTTTGTGGTGCTACAGCCATGGCGCCACACTCCCCCCACCTCCCCACCACAGCCAGAAGAGGGACATCTGGACTATAAGATGCACCCCCATTTTCCTCCGCATTTTTTGGGGAAAAAGTGCGTCTTATAGTCCGAAAAATACGGTGATCACAAAAAACCCTATTTCTACTGATTTTCAACCTTGCCACAATGACCTATCTTCTGACTTGTGAACATTTTGTCATGCTGATTCAATAAGAGAAGACTAGTTGCTTTGCTTTAAAAGAAGGCTGGTGTTTGAGATCTTTTCTTATTCAATTAACCACGGTTAAATTCAGGAGAACACATGCAGTCATCGTTGCTTCGCATCAAAGGGCTTTCTAGGCAAGGACATTGCTACTTGTAAGATTGCCCCTAAATCAACCATTTATCATATAATTAAGAACTTCAGAAAGAAATTCAGCTGCTGTGAAAAAAGGATTCAGAGTGGTGAAGAAAGAACTGGTATTTGGACTATCTCCTTTAAAAGGATTCAGCTATGGGATTGCTGGCAGATGTCAGTGCATCTGCATGCACAGTAAGGCAAAGGTTTTGAGAGGCTGGTCTGGTTTCAGAAAAGGCAGCAAAGAAGCCACTTCTCTCCAAGAAAAACATCAAGGACAGACTGACCTTCTGCAGAGATTGAACTGCAGAGGACTAGAGTAAAGTTATTTTCTATGAAAGAATGATTGTCCAGAGGAGAAAAGGTAAGCACTACCACGATTCCTGTGTAATGCCAACAGTAAGGCCGGCGTCACACTCGGCGTATAAAAATACGGTCCGTAATTTACGGCCGTAATACACAGAAAAGTCCCCAAAATAGTGGTCCGTATCTCCTCCGTAGGCAAGGTGTGTCAGCGTATTTTGCGCATGGCATCCTCCGCATGTAATCCGTATGGCATCTGTACTGCGAGATTTTCTCGCAGGCTTGCAAAACCGACATACGGACATACAATGGATCCATGTTCTCAAAAAATCATAAAAACATATATACTGTGTATATATATATATATATATATATATAATGTCATTGAGACCCATATATATATATATTTATATTTACTTCAGCGCGATATAGCAGAAAGCCGGTAATTCAATTGCCGGCTTTTGCTATCTCCTTCCTAAATCCGACATGATATGAGACATGGTTTACATACCGTAACCATCTCATATCCCCATTTTTTTTTTTGCATATTCCACACTACTAATGTTAGTAGTGTGTATGTGCAAAATTTGGGCGCTCTAGCTATTAAATTTAAGGGTTAAATGGCGGAAAAAATTGGCATGGGCTCCCGCACTATTTTCTCCGCCAGAGTGGTAAATATATATTAATATAATATATATATTATATATATTAATAGCCTGGAGAGGGTCCACGGTTATTGGCCCCCCCTGGCTAAAAAATCTGCCCCCAGCCACCCCAGAAAAGGCACATCTGGAAGATGCGCCTATTCTGGCACATGGCCACTCTCTTCCCATTCCCGTGTAGTGGTGGGATATGGGGTAATGAAGGGTTAATGCCACCTTGCTATTGTAAGGTGACATTAAACCAGATTAATAATGGAGAGGCGTCAATTATGACACCTATCCATTAATCCAATAGCATGAAATGGTTAAAAAAACACACACACATTATTAAAAATTATTTTAATGAAATAAACACACAGGTTGTTTTAATATTTTATTGCTCTCTCAATCCACCTGAAGACCCTCACTCTGTAACAAAGGAAAAACAATAAACCAACAATATACATACCTTCCGATGATCTGTAATGTCCCACGCTGTAAATCCATCTGAAGGGGTTAAAATATTTTACAGGCAGGAGCTCTGCTAATGCAGCTGTGCTCGTGGCTGTAAAACCCCGGGGAATGAAGGTAATGTAGGTCAATGACCTATAGTTACCTTCATTCGCGGTGATGCGCCCTCTGCTAGATGTCCTCATATGAACTCGAGCCTGGGAGCACCAACTACTATCTCAGCTTCCCACAAGTTCAAACCCCTTTTGTCTCATAAAAAAGCACATATTTGGCATCACTGTGTTTGTAAAAGTGCAATTTATTAAAATTGAAATAATATAATGTTATTTTATATCGGTAACTGACTTAACGAGGAAAAAAAAAATCAAAGCCCCAGAATTACAGTATATTGGCCGCCGCAACATTTTAATAAAATGCAACGCGAGGCAATCCAAACATATAGTATCTAATCCAAAATGGTATCAATAGAAACATTCGCTCAAGCCACAAAAAATAGACCCTCTCAGCCATAGATCATGAAAAATGAAAATATTACAATTCTCAAAAAAAGTTGACACAATCAAAATTTTTTTTTGTCTTACAAATTTCCGAAAAAAAAAAAAAAACTATACATTTTTGGTATCTACGAACTCGTACTGACCTGGAGAATCATATTGCTATATCAGTGTTACCATTTAGTGAACATGGTAAAAAAAATGCAAAAACCTATTGTGGAATTGCAGTTTTTTGCACTTTTAACACACTTGAAATCTTTTCCCTGTATTTCAGTGCATTACATGATGAAATTATGTCATTCAAAAGTACGGCTTGCCCCACAAAAAACAAGGAAAAAAAAGCGAAAGCAAAGCAAAAAAAAAAACACCCTGGAAAATTGTAATGTCATTTAGGGGTTAATACAATAATTTATAAACTTTTTAGATAAAAATAAAAATGTTGTACAAGGGTAGACTTTGTTTATAATGTTGTCTTTTATTGCAATCTTTATAAGTTATTGTATATAATTAATTTAAATGCTGATAATTGAGATCTAATGAGGGAAGCAATCTAACGTCAAACCTTTAGCATTCGCAGGCCATTTCAATAAACTGCCATGTTTCATAACAATAATTTCTGATGTGTTAATTAAAAAAAATGTTATTTGATCTAATTGACCAGAATTGGGATATAGAAAATCATTGGTAAATGTTATAGGCATCACAATATAATTGATTTAATCACCTGTCATGTCCCTTTTATAAAAGCACTGTATACTACAATTACATTCTGCATTGAGTTAGCCTTTAAGGTGAATCAGCAATTCCAGTTAACACTTATATTTTTTTGCATAAAGAAAAATGCTACTTTTCCATTCTAAAAGAGAAAGTATTATCACAATTTTGTAATATAAAATAAAGACCTGGTTGTAATACTGATTACATTGATGCTTTTGGTGAAGAAATCCACTTTGTGGTTCTTTTTTAATCACCATCATTTGAAGTTCTCTGCTAATTAGATTTTAGCGTACAGGGGCTGGACTGTGCACTGGGTCTACTCCTTCCGGTCTGTGATTCTCCAGCCCCTCCACCTACCTCTGACTTTTGAATGACAGGTCAATGCTGAGATTTCAAGAAGAGGAGGCCGGCCATTCAAAGACCGGAGGCCGTCAGAAGGGCCGCGGAATCGCAGACAGGGAGGTGACACAGCGCACAATTCAGCCCCTGTACACTAAAATCTAATTAGCAGAAAACTTCAAATAAGTGATTAAAGGTAAAAACAAGTAGGTGGAAAGGTGTAATGAACTACTCAGCCTTTCTAAGAGTGCACCTGAGCGAATGAGCTTGTTTGGAACAGTCATTTTGTTTTATTAAATTTTAATAATTGTATTTTGTGCTAGCCTTCTCTTGGAACCATTTTTTTTTAAATTTTGTCATGAGGTTGGATGATGGTGGTTATGACTGTACATGCCTCTTAATAAAGTTGAAAAGTTGAAGGATTGGGTTAAAAAAAAGGCAAAAAGTTGTGCAAAAAATTTTATTTATTTTTTTGCAAGTCTGAAGACTGGTTTAAAATGTTTGAATTCCACCTGCAGAATTTCGTGGGAATATTAACTCTTTGAATTGGTTATTTTCTGACCCATTGGGGTGCAAATGTAGAGTATATATTTTAAAATTAACACATTAAATTTTGCTGACAAAAGATCTGCTTCGTTCAATTTTTATGCAAGTCTTGAAAAATAAAAATATGGTAATCACTACTTGTTGCATAGCTGTAGCATTGTGGTCTTGCATATTTACCAGTTTGCCTAGTTTCTATGAAGTTTATGGGGTTTGGCTTGTCAACTTGCTTTTAAAGGGCAGCTGTTGTTGGATTCTTGTTGCCTGTGGTTCTTTAATTTAAAGTCTGGCTGTGTGATTGCCAGGTATGTTTTTTTTATTCTGATGTGCTATGGCGTTTCTGTGAAAATAAAGGGACAGACCTGACCTGATATGGCCCCCAGCCAGCTGCTCCATACTCACTAGAGTTGATTGATGGGTCTCTCCTATGTGTGTACATAGGGAGAGGGCTGTCAATCAATGGTTGTTGGGCAGTGAGAACCCACAGGGGAACCATTGGACTACTGTAGTTGGGTTTCTTCCTATCATTCCTACATAATCAATGGATGGATTATCAATCTGTTTTCCCTGAAATGCCGCATCCAGGTCCAAATTCGTGTTGCAGGTAGTTTAAGCAGCATGGATCTAATGACAAGACATCCTTTTAAGGGTTTTCATAAGTTAAGTCAGAGAAGGTTCCCACTGCTTCTGCAAAACTCGATTGCTAAAATTGTTAAAAAAAAATAAAGTCCAAATTCCAGTGCAGCTGCCCCTATAGTCAATCCTGGAAGTGGAAGTGATAATGTTCTATCTATGTGGTCACCTGCCCAGTGACTGGCTCCAGGATTGGTGGTTGACTGTATAGATAGGGAGCCGCTACTTTTTTGGTTCAATTCTGGTGTTTTTTTGTAGATTTGTGCACAGATAAAGGCCTAAGAGTCCTGTCTGCACATTTTTGCCTTTTTTATATTTTCTAATTTTTGTGCATTGAACGCTTTGCATGAATCAAACTCTAATCCAGAAACCAGATTGCGTCAAATTTTTAAGCAAATTTTACTAATTATTTTTCTTGGGGTAATATGATATTCAAGGATTACTGGCATTTTGACTCTTTTAGGGCTGCTGTTGGGACATTAACAATTTACTAGAAGAATGAATACAGTAGGTGTCAGAGCATTTCATATGTCAATATGTAGGAACATATTCCGAGAGAAATAGGTGTATGTGCACAAACGTATTTGGGAGGGAGTGAGGCAAGATATAGTGACAAGATAAAGGGAACCTGTCAGCACTATTTTGCTATGTAAACTACAGCCAGGGCCATATTAGTGCTGTAATGCTGATTTAAAATGATACCTGCAGTGAAGAAATCTGTCTTGTGGTTCTTGTGTAATGAGTATTTCAGGTTTTGCTGTAATCATGTCTTCGTTCACTGGAGAGGGACTATGGAACGGGACTAAGGACAGTCTATTCTCTGGTTGCTCTGGCCCCTCTGTCTGCCTCCTGTTTTGAATGCAAGGTCATTCATCTATCAGTGATCTTCCTCCTATTTTAAATATCGCGCCTGTGCAATACTATATTTTGTATCCCCAAAAAATGAGGTCCCCCACAAAATTGCGACGGGGAGGTCACATCTTAAAGTCTATACTAACTAATATTCAATCTATACATGTGCCGCCCATTGTTCCCAGAAGACCAGCGTGAGAGCACACAGAAGAGGAGATGGTGCAGAAGAGGAAACCAGAAACATCGCGCTGGTCCTCTGGGAACTGTGGGTGGCACATGCGAAGATTGGGACTTAATATAGACTTTGAGATGCATGCGCCGGCGCCATTTTGTGGGAGACTTAATATTTTTTTGACACAAAATAAAGCACTGCATAGGCACGATATTTAAAATAGGAGGCAGGTCACTGATGGATCAGTGACATGTCATGCAGACTGAGAGGCCAGAACACCAAGAAAATAGACTGCTTATAGTCTCGTCACGATGCACGAAGACATGATTACATCAAAACTTTAAAAAGTCATTACCCAAGAACCACAAAACTGATTTCTTCACAGCAGGTATCATTTTATTCAGTATTACAGCACTAATATGGCCCTGGTAGTGTAACTTTACATAGTAAAATCCTGTCGACAGGTTCTCTTTAAGACACAAGTGTTGGTTTTATGACTAATATTGTCCAATGTTGTTTGAGATGTAGTTTGGGCCGCCGAACCTCGAAACTTGAGACAAATGAAGTTTGTTTGCTGATCATCTCTCATTTATGTAAGTATTACACTTGTTTACTTCTTTATCATCTTGGACTTCGTTTGCTGGTATTACCCAAGAGGATAGCCACTGCTGTTTTTTCTTTTGGATAAGTATCATGAGGATGTTGTCTGCATTGATGCCTGGGAGATAGAATGACCACAGGAATGGGGAGATGTCAAAGTATCCAGGAAATATGCCTACATTTCTGGGAATCCAGGGGATATATCCTTTAATTTCCCAGGAGTCTACTTTCTGGGAAAGTTTCTAATTGTTGAGGTAATAGACAATATTTCACTTGGGGGCTTTGGAGGAGAACAAGCCATAGAGTCGCCACTCATGAATCCAGATATGATGGTTGTGTTTTTCAAAATAAAAAAAAAATCCGTAATACACAGGAAATTCATCCGCTATGATGTAAAAGTATTGATCTACTGACAGAGAATTCAAGTCAACATTCATAAATCATAGATTTCTTTTTCCACTTTCCTAATCTGGTATGCGCTTCTTGACTGAAGAGATTAGCTTTGTTACTGGAATGTTACCACTTGTCAAGGGCGAGATGATTGTAAATCTTACCTAATACATATGATAAACTTCATATTTGAGTTGCTTTGACTGTGAAAAATCACTTTACTACACCAGTATCCCTCTGAGGAGGTTGTCTCGGGCTCTATAAGGCAACACTTATGTCACCAGTGTAGGTAAAAACGCAAAGTAGGAAAGTTACCAGAATATATATACCATAAGGCTTGCTATATAAATAAAGATTATTATTATGTTAACTAAATGGAGGCCAAAATCGGTTTCTATCAAAGATGGTGGAGAATACCACAGTGCTACTCTGTAAAGAGAGAGCACTAAGGTAAAAGCCTACAGAACAATTTTTTGTAACATAGGAATCTATCGGCATGTGTAACTCTATGCCTTTGTTGTCAATCATGGTTCTCCATGCATTTCATTCCTGGTGATCTGGTGGTGGGCTTGTGTTTATACACAACAACCAATCGGCACTAGCAAAGCAGCAGTGGGAGGGGATAGTGCAGAATCCTGAACCAATGATGAGACAGGAGGTGTGGCTCAGACCTCCTAAGACTCCCAGTAGACCGTGTCCACACAATGTAGCCCCATATAACTGTGTTGTAATGAAAATGTGCTAAAATTTAGACAAGCAACAAGCACTGAGGGAGAAAATTGCAGGAAAGCATAATCAGTATGCACTGACGTACATGTGATTTTTGAACTGATTACTTAGCAGTTGCTTTAAAGGGCCACTGTCACCCCCCTCCAGCCGTTATAAACTAAAAGAGCCACCTTGTGCAGCAGTAATGCTGCATTCTAACAAGGTGGCTCTTTTAGTTTTGTGTTCATGTATTACTAAAATAAAGCGTTTTGAAACTTTTCAAAATACCTATCTTTGTCCACGGAGGCGGGTCTGAAGCCTCCTCTGTGAAGCGCCCAACTGCCGTCACTCATCTCTTATGGGGCGATGGTCACCGCCCCCTGCGCGCTGTTCTTCTTAAATCCGGCGCCTGCACTGTGCGTGCCTGCCTGGGGCAGGTGCATTGAGAATTGGCAGTCATAGCTCAGATGCCGGGTTCCTGACTGCGCCTGTGCGGGCAGGGCGGCCACTCTGTTACAGAATCCCCGCACTGTGTTATGCATTATGTACAGTGTGGGGCTGGGATTCCTGGGCATGCGCACTGCGCTTGTCAGACGCTCCCCCAGGTTCCCCGCCTTCCAGCGTCGGTCTGTGCAGGAATCTGCCCAGGAATCCCTCCAGATCTCCTCCAATTCATACATGGGGGAGCTCGCTTGCAATGAAAAGTGCCATGAATAAAGAATAGGATCTAAACATCCTTCAAGAGCAACTTCTCCCAACCATTCAAGCGCAATTTGGCGTTGAACAATGCTTTTTCTAGAATGACGGTGGCCATATTACAAGACAAAATTGATAACGAAGTGGTTCAAAGAACAAAACATTGAAATTTTAGGTCCATGGCCAGGACACTCCACAAATCTAAATCCCATTAAGAACCTGTGGTCAATCCTCAAATGGGAGGACAAACAAAAACACACAAATGTTGATAATCTCCAAGCTATAGTAGAATGGGCAGCCTGTCAACAGTCAGGATTTTGCCAAGAAGATGATATCTAGCTTCCATGGTAAAGGGCAGAAATCTTGAAAAATAAGGGAGAACCCTGTAAAATTTGAGTCTCAGCATAAACTTTATGTATTTGTCAGTAAAAGTCTAAAAATATATGAAATGCTAATTGTACTTCAGTAACAATAGAACATCTGACTACAAGACTACACGTACCTACAATACTTAGTTACATTGATGCGCAAAAGGGTACCAATGTTTTGAACTTTTGATTTTCAGGCTTCATATCTCACTCTCCACTACTGCTTCGAACTTTAGACTACCATCATGTTATAAACAATCATCTTGGCTATTTCATACATAAATATGATTTTAACTCTTTTGCATGTGATTAGTTATGCAGATTCTTGTCATGTCATTGCATTGTTACCTTTGCTCCTAAAAATCTAAATTTTAATATTGATTATTTTGCTAGTATTTTGTAAATCCAGCCTTTTTGGCTCTCAACACTACCTGAATCCTTCTGGGCATGCTAACAATCAGATTCAAGCATGTCTTGTACAAAATCTGATTCAAGGTTTCTTCTACCCATTCCCAAGTTGGTGCATACTGGTTGACTCACTTGGGTACTCTACCCACAAGTGTTTGATTGACCATTGGGGCCAATCCAGCATCTCTATTTCATTGTCATTGAAAAATTTATTCAATAATCTTGTCGTGTGCTTTGGGTCATTGTCGTGCTGGAACACTGTTGCCCTTTTTGTACCCATAGTCTTGAGTGGATGTAGGATACTCACACATAGCTCAGCACTGAGACCACCATTGATCCTGGTTACGT